>NC_046381.1:35077944-35260444 GCF_011125445.2 Fundulus heteroclitus | reverse complement strand
TATAAAGCTCTCCATCCTTGGATTCTCCTGATCTTCAGTTGAGCTTCAACCCACCTCCACCCCATCTCCTCCTTTGTGCTCTCAGGGTCCTCCTGGCTTCCTTCTCTCCTACAAGCCTCCACCTCCAGTGTCCGGACCCTGGGGGGAAGACTTCTCTAATCTCTAATCTTAAAATGAACATCAAAGCTCATAGCCGTTCTTAGCTTTCACGTCTGCTGCTGGGGTCTGAGCGACAAAGAACTTTTACTGATTTATGTCAATAAATCTCTCTAATTGAATCTTCTGTCTGCGTGAGTCTTTCCAGGTTGAAATATGAATAGGAATTGTAATCTAATAAAATAGTGCAAATGCTTTGCATCTGCAAATAGTGTAACAATAGTGTAGCATATCAGTGCTTTGTGAATTAGATGTTGAGAAGGGGTAAATTTGATCTGCAAATAAACCAATCAATGCAATGTACAGAGGACAAGGGCCTAGATCAAAATGCCCCAACCTGTACAAAAGAGTTCTAAAGTTTTTTCAGATGTTCAAAATGTCACAAATGGACCCATGCAATCAACTCTTGATAGGTTTTGTTTTCAAGACCCTGAGCCCCTCTATCATAACCTAATGAGTAAATGCATTTTCTCTGCCTTCTACTACTTTGCTGTTATTATGAAGTCCAGGTTAGCTTCCTCTTCAGCGACAGTAATTTACTCTTGGTTGTAAACAAAACCTTGAGATACCCACAACTTGAGTTGTCAAAATGATTTGTTTCTAGCATTGTAGTTCCTTTTTCTGAACAGGATATCTTATTTAATTAGTCAAATGAGTCATAGGGTTAAAAGGTTATTTAAAGAAAAGTAAAATATGCCAAAATATCCAACACAGAACCCCCAAAAATCCTTGAAAGTAGTACTTGTTCAAGAAACCTGACCTAGACAAAATCAGAGGAAAAAGAGTAAACTTATCCAAGGGGAGATAAATGTGGTTAAACTAGAAGCAATAAATAATGTTACAATTCTCTGATAAATTTCCAGCAATATTGACACCACTCTTTCAATTTCAAATATTCTACCAGATCTGTTGCAAGATCTGTTCTCAATGCTTTCTCACTATTGCAACATCCTGAGTCACACCATGACTGGAAGCACAATCTGCTCGAGTACCTTGAGGTGTGTGAAATTTCTTGTTCTAACTCCCAGCAGTCTGACACCTGTGTTTCTTAGTCTGACCTGTTTCCCTTGAGTCATTTTTCTTTCTACTTTTAGTCCAAATTGATGTCTGCTCTTCAAAGTTTTGATGTGTTCATCTGATCTTTTAGGTAATTTAACAATTTGCACGGACATTATTTTAATGTATGGCTTTAGGAATAAATTCTGCATATTAATTTCAAACAAAAAGAGACCTGTAGCTGGCACCTTTCTGTCCCGAGAATATATAATTTAGATCCAAAATAAAATAATGACACAATTTTGTCATAGAGGGGTCCATCACTAATTCTGAATGTCTCCTTCACCATCATTCAATATATGTTTGTGCTTTTATTCTGGCAATAAATATTTTTTTATTTTACTATCTTTCCAACTGAACTTAATCTACTTTTTGTTTATTTGCGAAGCTGACAGATCAATTGGACCTTGGAAACATGTCAGTGTGTTTGCTAAAGAGGATGAGGGAAAAGCCACCCATAAAACCTCTCCTTTGATACGTCACTGGCCACTCTGAGTAAATTACTTTTTCTCTTGCAGTCATCTTGGTTTCATCTTGCAGTCATCAACTGGTTTCTTACATTTGAAAATGAAAATTCTCATCACTTCTAACTGGGTTGGATGATGTAACAACAAAAGCTTCACAGAAACTAAAGTTGATTCAACTATAATTTCAAAACCAATTCTAATATCATATACATATATATACATATATATATATATATACATATATATATATATATATATATATATATATATATATATATATATATATATATTGATATATATATATATATATATATATATATATTGATATATATATATATATATATATATATATATTGATATGCCTTCCATTCTGATAATGTTGGATAGTCCTTTTTGAGCCTAAATATAACCCCCTCAATGGGCACGATGAGCAGATATAAACAGGTGTGGCGCCATGTACAAGCAATACCGCAGAAGCGGCAGATGAGCATGATTAAAGACCAACAGTTATTAATTAAAGGAGCTTTAAGTAAGATATTTACAGTAAACTCTACCAAATTAATTCTCATTTCTCACCCAGGATGGAAGTAACATTCCCTATAAACAATCAGTCCTCTCTATCAAAAATGTATTAGTCACGTTGTTCTTCTTTCAAACCTAGAGGTAGGGTCGGAACTACTTCGGTTCAGAGTGTAGCCCCTGTTTACTTCCTAATTCCTCAGCCAATCATATGAGATCTTCCAGGGTTCCCAACACAGAGCGCAGCATTTGGTATTTTATCTTGGCAAAAGAGCAGCAGCCTGCAAACATGGAAGCCAGTGTTCCAAAAAAAGTAAAAAACAAAGCAACTGGACTTGTTTTTCGTAGTAGAAGACATTTCACTTCCTTTCCAGAAAGTTTTCTCAATTCAAAAAGTCTGGAGTAATGTGGAGTACCAAGCTTTATACTACTGCCCAACAAAGGCCCTGTAATGGCTTAGATAAGATGCAAATTCAACCGAAACAGGTCCACCCTTTAGTAATGGGCGGTCGTTAAAGCCATTAAGCCAGCAAATTGAACCGAAACTGGTCCACTCCTCTGTAACAAGGAGTCGTTAGAGTTGTTGGCCTGGCTTTAAGGAGCGATGTTTTGATGACTCGTATGAGGGTGAGAATTGAGGTGATGATTGGCCTGAATTAATCCTATAGCTGTATTGTAAGTTATATATAGCCATATGATTAAAACTGTCATGGTTTTTAAGTGTTTGGCCTATATGCAGATACAGACGGATGCAGAAACAATCGTAAGATGTTTATTAAAGGCTCAAAATAATGGGAAAACACTGTGTGAGAGACAGGCGAGGTCTGGATCTCAGAGCTGGATCGACTGCGGGAAGAAAGGGGAATAATGTTACTGAGGATCGAACCAGGGGAAAATACCAGAAGCTGCGCCGCTTACCGTTTGGTCGGGGAGACCTATCCGGGGAGAGTAAGTGACGAGGGAACTCTGTGACTGTAACCCGTTCATGGGAACAGGTGGCTGAGTAACTGGAGGGCTGACAGATGTAATGCTGGCAAGGAGTCTGGAGAGCACCACAGAAAACGGCTGACAGAAGGAGCAGATGAAAGAACCGGAGTGTTGTGGGTGAACCAGGTGAATCCAGGAAGGAGGTTCTCACACCCGGCTTGGTACCACCAAGGGAGTATAAGGGGAGATGCCAAAGCAAAATCTGAGCGGCGGGGATTCTGAAGAGCCGGTTCATTGAGCACAACGCCAAGACAGGTGAGTAAATCCAAACAAGACAAAACTGAAGAACAACAGGAGACAAAGTTAATCCAAAAACAGGGTTTCAAAGAACTCACAAGTATGAGGCACAGGAGACAGGTCAGAGGCCTAGGCATACCACGACTTGGTTAACACTCTGGTGTCTTCCATCTGTCTGAGCACTCCTTAAGAAGCCTGCGGTGAAAGCTCGTGAAGAGCAGCAGGTGTGGGCCACGCCCACCAGTCAACTACAACCACCTGTGAAGCAGAGTTAGAGCACGGAAACACAGAGAACCCTGACAAAAACGTTATATTTAATTGTTGTGATTAGCAACAAAGTGTCAGTACTACTTATAGCTCCTTTAAATAAACCAATCTACAGCAACTCTAGAAGCCTCATTTCAGAACATCACGGAGAAAGAAAATTGCTGTTCATAAACAAAAACAGGAACACAGCATCAAGGTAAGAACCAATCAATCAATCAATCAATCAATCAATCAAGCAAGCAAGCAAGCAAGCAAGCAATCAATCAATCAATCAATCAAGCAAGCAATCGATCTATTTATGATGTTATTTGTACTTAAGACTGTAAAGGCTAAGAAGAGCCTTTGCTATTACTTTGCCATTGCTGTTACTATTTTTGGTATTGGTATTCCTGGGTTCGAGTCCAACCCTGGGTCTTTCTGCATGGAGTTTGCATGTTCTCCCTGTGCATGCATGGGTTCTCTCCGGGTACAAAAACATGACTGCTAGGCAAATTGGCTTCTCCAAATTGTCCTTAGGTGTGAGTGTGTGAAAGAATGTTTTTTGTCCTGTCTGTCTCTGTGTTGCCCTGCGACAAACTGGCGACCTGTCCAGGGTGTACCCCGCCTCTCACCCAGTGAATGCTGGAGATAGGCATCAGCAACCTGTGCGACCCCATGAGGGAGTAAGCGGGTTTGAAGATGGATGGATGAATGGATGGATGAAAAGGATGCTTACTCACATCAATCAACCCTGCAGTCACATCTGAGCCTTGGCAGCTTTACCTTCCACTTCATTGAACACCAACGTTCATACTGTATTCCCAACGCTATTCCAGGCTTTTCGCTCTTGAAATTATAGATTTTTTTTGCCTTTTTTTAAAAACTGAATCTTGGACTTTTCTTCATTGTTTCCACATTTTGCTGAGAGATGCTAATAGTCGTTAGCTGCTTCCTTGTGTATTCCCTGCAGCACATGCGAAGTGTCGTACTTCCTTTTACTATTAATATACACAAAGTCCAAAAACAAAGCGTAAAACATCAAAATAACAACTAATGCAGCAGCAGGATGTGATAATCTTTCATAAAAACTTTATATGCAACCAGAGTGAGTTACTGCCATATAAAAATAAAAAATGTCAAATAACATGGCTATGTACCTTTAATACATTCACGTCTTCAATTTTTTTTCTTAGAAAATGAATTAGTCCTAAATATCATCTCCAAGTCAATGATCTGACCGTTTACTGAAAAAAAAGAGATCAGAATTAATGTTTTAAAACTAACTCTAAATTCAGAAAGACTAATACAGAACAGTTCCATTTTCCTTGACCCAGCCAGTGCTGGGTGCAAAGAGGCTTTACTGCTTTTTAAAAAGCATATGCAAAATTTTGTTGGTCTTTTTTTCTTCTTCTTTCTTTTGTTTGTTTTATTGATGTTAGTTTTCTGTGGTGAACCAGAAGCCGTGAGCTCCCAGGTGCAGATGTGAGTGTGAATGTGAATGTAAGCATTAGAGCTAAGAGAATCTGACTTGTCCACAGTGCTACCCATACCATCCTCCTGGTGCTGCCTGACTTCAGCTCGCCCTGAAGTGAACAAGGTTAATTTAAAAATGGATGAATTTACAGAAAATGTTTCACAAAGCTTACAGACCAGACAGATGTTTGTATAGACTTGAGCCTTGCTATCTTCTCAATGTTTCAGCTCACCTGACTGGTCTGTCTAAACATACGATGCAGGGAAGCAAAACTGCAGTGTACACCAGTCATTCCCTTGTGTATATATATATATATATATACACACACACACACACACACATACATACATACATACATACATACATACATACATACATACATACATATATATATATATATATATATATATATATATATATATATATATATATATATATATATATATATATATATATATATATATATATATATATATATATATATATATATGGGTTCGAGTACACCCCTGGGTCTTTCTGCATGGAGTTTGCATGTTCTCCCTGTGCATGCGTGGGTTCTCTCCGGGTACTCTGGCTTCCTCCCACAGTCCAAAAACATGACTGTTGGGTTAATTGGCTTCTCCAAATTGTCCTTAGGTTTGAGTGTGTGTGAGAATGGTTGTTTGTCCTGTTTGTCTCTCTGTGTTGCCCTGCGACAGACTGGCGACCTGTCCAGGGTGTACCCTGCCTCTCGCCCAGTGAACGCTTTATATATATATATATATATATATATATATATATATAACTAGGCAAAACAAATATCTATTGAAACATAAAACACTGTAAAGAGATGTCTTGAGTTAGGAAAGAGGTCTTGGTGAATAAATGAAATTATAAATATGTCAATTCATCAAAATATATTGTAAAGTTATTGTATTACTGTAAATCAATTCAAACACTGAAACTGACATTACATTGATTATTTACACATAGAGTGATTTATTTCCAGCCATTATTTCTGCTAATTCTGATGATTGTGACTTCCTGCTAATAAAAAACAACAAAAAAATAAATAAAACCAAAGACCAATTAAACTAAGGGTTTTTAATGCAATTTTTTTATTTAGTTTTTCTTTTCTTTTTTTGGATTTACACAATCATCACATTCCTGGCATGTCAGTCATTTATATGCAACAAAGGGGATGTAAGATAGTGATAGTCATTAAATATAAGCTGTTATTTAAATAGGGTTATAACTAGGCAAACTAATGGAAAGCTCAGTGGAAGGAAAAAATAAGTGCAATCAGAAGGGGAAGCCAAAGCTTCAAAGACTGAACACTGCATAATATTCCTTGTGTTAATACACTGCTGAACTTTAGAAACTTGAGGATAGGCAACATATTTAGGTAACTTCATGCAGTTATTAATAAAACTTGAGTAAGTATTAAGTGCCTGAACCGTAGAGTAAATGTGCATAATGTTAAGTAGAATGACATTTTTTTATTAAAAATAATTTTTAACTAAACTTTTGTACGAGAGATTTTAAAATGCCTAACCATAATGAGTTTTACTTCATCACCTAATCCTAATTCAATATGTTAAATGCTAAGTGAATGATCAAATAAGATTTCAATTTTAGGTAAGTTTAGAAAGCATTTGGTAATTTCAGAGAAAAACTCACATTATTAAAAAAAAGGTTGTGGTCCAACAAAGTAATTTACACCTAGTTTTAGAATTATTTTCAGTCTGGAATGCTTTGGAGCAATGTCCGTTCAAATGGACCTTGGAAACATGTCAGTGTGTTTGCAAAAGAGGATGAGGGAAAAGCCACCCATAAAACCTCTCTTTTGATACATCACTGGCCACTCTGGGTAAATAACCTTTTCCCTTGCAGTTATATTGGTATTTCCTTAGCAAAAAGCATGGTTCCTTTTGCCTTACATAGTATAACGATGATTTTACAGGGAAGCAGCTGTACAACGCTATTCAGTGTATACAGGACAAGTTGTTAAAAGACCAACACAGATTTAAGAGAAAGAGATACACAGTTTTACGACTCTGGCATCACTCCAACATGTAAATTCAGCTGTTTTTAGTTGGGGTGATCATGTAAAGAAATAGTTTGGTAAAGATCCATAGTTTCCATTAAGAGTAATTTCTTGTCTGATCATTTGCTGAGCAAACATGCAATCCTTCCAAGTAGCCCATTATGACAAGACAATGCTTTGCTATGCAAAATCAGTTCAGGATAGTAAATAAGTGTAAGTAAGCAAATTTAGTTTGCTACAAAGTACATAGCATGCATGCACTAAGACAGAGATAAGGTTGGGGCAGTGGTGACATTTGCAGTTTAATATGTTATAGTTGATTTTTAAGATAATTTGGGAAAAAAAGTGGAAAAGAAAAAGTGACAATGTGAGTTTATTTTCTGTAGTGTACAAACTGACTAAACAAAAGTTGGCATTGTAGTTTAATAGACTATAGCATGATTTTAACAAGCTTCCTTTTTAAGTTGTATTTCAGCTAGTATTTCATTTCAGTGATGTGTACAAAGTCAAGAACCATAACAATATTCTTGCCTTTGTACATTTTAAAAAGAAACGGAGCACAACATCAGGAAATGTTGCCGAAGAGTGATGACGTTATGCATACCACAATAGCCACTCAAGAACAAATTAATGAAAGGGGACTTCACCTCGTTAATTGTGAGGTTAAAGGACAGTTATTAGATTTGTTCAGTGAGAAAGAGAAAGTCGAGTTAAATGTCTCAATGGAAGTATCTTGGAGTCCTAATATAATGGAAACTGATACAGGGATTTAAAAGTGTTCTGTGGGGAAGTCGCCACAGTCATGAATGGCCACTCATGATACACATTCTAGTTTAAAAAAGTAAATTTCAGCAGATTTCAGGTAAACATTTCTCTACAAATTTTAACTAGTTTTTGTAACTCACAATAGTGCTTCCAGTTATCAAGACAACTATCTTCCTAGAATACTTTAAATTTCCAAGGGATGGAAGGGTTGTGTAAAAACACAATGATAGAAAAAGAACTTGTGGGGATTTAACTGGGTTACAGTGATGCTGTTTTCAAAAGGAAAGACAAGATTTATTAGTATGTTCAAGATTTACAGCTTTTCTGGCTATAGAAAATAATACACCTTGATAACTGGCTAATACATGTTAAAAATCAAAACCTGCGATGATTTGATTACCTTTGCTTGTGCAAAGTCTACCTTTTTTCTTATTAGTCTTCAACTGTAGATATGTCTTTCAGCTGATCAATGCGTGCAGCCTATATCTATAAAAAGGAATCGAGAAGCTGAATTGGCAACAATCTAACCTCCCTGATTAATTTACCATAGAAATGTCTTCCCATTGTAAATTACAGACACTGACTATTTAGTGTTTGTACCAAAGGAGATTAGTGCTTATCACTGAAACACTGATTTCGAAAAGCAAGATCTCAGTTGTAATGTTTTGAACAGTAAACACAGCAGGCTTTTCCTGATGGACATGACTTTGAAAAGGATGCATTGACTGTAACGTTCTGCACTGATGTTCACACTTACAATGCAACAAGGTGTGGAGTCCTGACATAAACTGCGCATATACATATAAATGAGACTTTACTCAGGGCATTTCTCCAAATTGTCAAATGTTTAAAACAGATTCACCCTCCTCCATCACAGATGAGTTAAAAACGCAGTGGTTGGTATCTACTATTAATGTCATAGTTGATTGGTTGCAAGCTATTTGGTCTAATAGCTGCATGGCATGGTTTATACCCCTTAATTATGGCTAGATTATTGCCTGCCTCTGCTCTTCTGGAGAAAGCCCGGGTGTGGATGAGCGCTGTCAGCTCTTTCAGCACCGAGTCTCCCTTTCACAGCTCCATTGGTTGTTAAGTGCAACATATGGAATGCCTCTGCTCGTCCTTGCACTTCTCTCCCGGTGAATAATGAAGCTGTTCTCAGCAGCTAAAGACTCTGGCTGCCCATCACAGTAAACTGGCCTATTCGTAGCTGCTGATAAAAATCAAGTAAACCTTTCAATGGTGTTTTATACTGCACAAGTGCTTAGAAATGTGTGCCACATATATAAAGGACAATCAGAGGCGGGTTCAGCGGTCAGCACTTTCCTTCTTAATTAAAAGAACATCATATTTTTGCAAGAGATCTGCATGATTACAAGCACCACACAAAATCCTGGGGTATTATAAATGTTGTTGGGCCTGTTTAATATTCAGAAAGGTCCAGTGAGACTATAAAGCTAAGATGAATTGGCTGTAGTTCTATTTCATAGGCATTATATTGCAATTGTACCTTTGCAGAGTCAAGGGAGGAAAACAAGATGTGACATCCCCAATGGCTAGCCAAAATGCTGGAGGAGGGCTTGTATGTATTCAAGGTTGACTCTTCTCCTTGGGGACCATTAGTAACAACCTTTCAGAAGCACTGATTGGAAGAGGAGGCGCTCTGCATATCAACAGGAAGAAGCGTCCCCAGAGGTTGGTGGTGTGGTCGCAAAGGTGTGAAGTGGAGAGACGAAGGGAGGTGGTGCAGAAAGAATGTGAGCAAAGGGGGCTTTGGATGAAAGGCACAAAGAAAGAAAAAAGCAGAAGCATCCATACAGGGAAATTAGGCTAAACTAGTTTTAGCTCTTTTAAAAGTGCACTTGCAAAACAAACTGGAAATGACTCTTTAAAACTGGTGTAACCATTTGCTTAATTTTTGGGGTGGGAAGGTTTTAATCAAAATTTCTAAATCTGAGAAAGGAAATATTAAGATTTAAAATACAAAGAAAGACACTGAAAGTTTAAAAAAATGTACACAACCAAATTAGTTGTATTCAGATTATTTCCTAGATGATTGAACTCTAATTGATTAATAAAAAAAAATCTGGTTCTAAGTAATACACTTCACTTTTACTCAAATATTAGACATAAGTGATGGTGTTTTTCTCAATTTGTTTTAATAATCATCTGGAAGTCTGCATAATCAACAACTCATACCAAACATGACGTTAACATGTATGTAAAATCAGATCCATTTCCTCAATTGAAAATCTACAAACTCAGATTCCTAAGGATACAGTTTCACTGCTGGAGCCATTAGCGAGCACAAACAAGTTTTATAGCTGGAGAGGATCCCATCTATCTCAACAAACACCTCTGGTGGGTCGTCCTTGGCTGTGGAATCATGACTCACAAACACCTTCACTATTTCTTTCATGAAGTCATCTGATTTGTCCTTCATGTTGAAAGGAAATAATAAAGAAGAACAGATCAAAGTCGCCATCTGGGAACTTGCTCTGCACACTAGACCAGTCTTCCCGGTATATTATTGGAGGTTCAAACCCAAACGAAGGAACACAAAGGCACATTCTTTGTTTAAGCTTAACAAAAGCATAAATAATCATCCCAGTGTGGACAGGCTACATATTCAGCCTTATAGCTGCAGCTTCAAACAATATAGACAGAACCTATCACTTTGTGGCCTAGAAGATTGAAATGCTATCTTTTACAGACTATGTTGCCAGTATAACAATTTTTTCAGGCCTTAGCTTTAAACTGTGCAATAGTTTAAAGTAAATAATGCTGTTATAATATGTTCACTGGTCCACCACATAGATCGCTCACATATATTGTAAATTTTATGCGGTCTAAAGTCAACCAGCGTACTTTCATGCAAAATAGCAAAAATGTCTAACTCGTTCATGAGATTAACCTAGATGTGATAAAGCTTTACGTAATGTTGCTGAGTTACTTTTGAAATTATATCTGAAACAATCAAACATGTTTAAGACGGAAAATGTGTGTTTCTATCGCTTCCCCTCATTAAATGATAATTGATGCCTGTGCCACTGCCTTCATTTTTATGTCCCTGTTTATTGAATTAAAAAACATATATACCGTTACTTTTCAAACCATTGTTTCATCTGAAGGCTATGTTGTGTTTACAGTCAACATGGCGGGATGTGTTGTGGGTAGTGTGTGTACATTTTTAATTGTATGTAAAAAGGGAAATCAAAAATAAGCTAATATGTGTTGCTTTTGACTGCTTCAGGGTCAGACCTCTCAACTTTTATCAAAAGTTAAGAGTGAGATTATGCTAATTTTGGGGGGCGGGGGTTGTTTGGGGCGGGGCTAACTGGACCCTGGAAGAGCCGGTGGAGTCTCAACTCCATATCATTTAGACATGTATTACTTTTGGTAAAAAGAGAAAGAGACGTATTAATACCTTATTGTTCAGTTAATGGATTAAAACATAAAAAACACACAATTGTTCAAATAATACTGAATAAAATTAAGTAGTTTCAAGTTTTTCACCGAATTATTACACTGTTACACATTAATCTATGGGTTTGTTTATCATTGTAGATCTATAACCTGATTGGTGAATCAGGCTGAGTTTCATCAAGTCTTTGTGGTCAACATTTTCCCCTCAGCAGCAACACTGAAGCACACAGAGGTTCCCGCTGCGTCTTTACGCACGATCCAGCTGCTGATGTCTCCCTCTTTTCAGCTCAATGCACTTCTAGACTGTTACAGTTTATAACCAGCCCGTTGCCAAAAAACACATCCCCTGCTGTTTCATAGAAATATACACTTGTAGTTGATGTAACATTTTCTACTTGTTTACACATGTGTTCTGAACTACTAGTGTAAATTTCAGGTGTGTGGGACAATTTTTAGATTAAAAACATAGGGGGATGCGTTTTTTGGCAGCCCCATTGCCAAAAAACGCATCTCCTGCTATCTCAGAGGAGTTGACACTTGTATGACTGTATTCCTGTATATCCATCTGTAATTAAAGGACAAGGGTCAGCAAATGCAAATTCTGCCCTGTAAAACAATGACAGCGCAATTGTCGCTCTATGATCTGAAGCCCCATTTGGAGCTTTTAAACAGGCTTTGAAAAACTTTGATAATTTGCTGCTGTAATATTATAGATTTTTCAGAATAAAAAGCTAGCAGATGTGCAGAATCAAAACATAACAGAAATACAATTATAGAGCATTCAGTATGGTAAGAAAGCCCACACTGTTTCTGGATAAATAGATTACTGTATGAGTTAAGTTCTATTCCGTTTTATGCCTCTTTCCTTGTAAGTTTGAAATGTCCCATGCTCCTGAATGCACCATAGCTTTCTGACGCTCACGAATGCATCCCACTGGTCTATGAACGCTGTGCTGTTTACTGTAGAAGCAGTCTGATCTTCCGTTTAAGAAAAAGCTTTTCAGTTTCAAAACTCACGTCGGCTCTCACGGTTTATTGTTGTGTGTGAATGACAAGAGACCACAACAAATAAATCAGCCGTACCTCGGATAAAAACTTTGGATTTAATGTTGTTCATAACACCCGTACTTTTGTAAACGAATCTGCCAAATACACACAGTTTTTTTTTTCACACTAGAAGTACATTTAAACGTTTTTATATAAGAACAAGTCGCTCCGTTGGTCGTATTTTAATTCGTTTTCCGTCGATATTCATTAGTACAGAGCGAGGCGCGCTCCCGCGACAGGGGATGCATATCTCGGCAGGCATGCACTTTTGAACATAACACCGGCTCACTTTCACCACTGGTTAAGACTAAAATTATTTATTACTCTGATCACTCTTCCTGCTGCTCTGTTAACACGAACTGCAGCAGGAATTACTGATGGCCACAAGCTGTGAAAGAAGCCGAAACAGCTCAGCAGAAGGCGGAGTTTTGTCGTCCGCAGCCCAGATGGGCTTTGTGATTTTTATGCGTGAGAAATGCCATGTTTGCGTGTGAAATGCCATGTGTTGCGTGTGAGCGTGTGAAGTTAGTGAAATGCGTGTGTCACACGGTCAATGCGTGAGAGTTGAGAGCTATGTTCAGGGTTGAGAACCTAAGCATGCTAGCAACATTAGCAATAGTGTTGTTGCTAAATTAGCTAACGTTGGATACAAATTGAAATTCTTGCTCCCAAAAAAAAAACACAAAAAAACAAAAAACATTTGCTAACACCATTTCTGGAACAGTTCTGATCTTTTACTTAGAGGGTATGTATTCACTGTACAGCCTATATAAATGTTAATCAGCTTTTCTGTCACTTGCCTGTAATGACAGAAAGTACTTTACGTTAGAATTAAACTATCACTGGACATTACTTAAATTAATGAATATACTTCATTAAAATAAACAAATTAATCATTAGCCTAATATAGATAAAACCTGTGTTCTTATAGTAAAAAGGAGTATTTATAACCATTTATAAGAACAGCATTTTACCTGTCACCTTTGTTCAAACATACTAATTTAAGGATTGAGAGCTTGAATTAAAATAAATTCAGCATACAAATGTCTTAACAATTCTTAAAATTTTAGATCAGTTTCAGTCTTAATTAGTCAATGCTGCCTAAAGGCTTTTTGAACATTTCAAAATATGTTCAGATCTTTTTTTTCTGTCAGATACATCAGTTTGCAAAACGTTATCGATGATTGTGCTTCTTCCCTCTTTCTTGTGCCTACTGTGGCATTGAGACACAGCTATTTGCCATTTTTTGTTTTTATTTGTTGACCAAACAGTGAATTATTAGCCGATCGTTAAGACATATTCTTTGCTATTCGAATGAAGAAGAACAAAGACGTTTGGCACATGTTTTTTAAGCTCTAAGGATAAAAACAAAAGCCAGAGATGTAACCTAATGAAGACCTCGACAGTGTGAGACCTGCAGTGCATCACAGCTTAAGGGCTGAAATATCACCTCAGCAGAAGAAAAGTGAATCAAACCACACACACTGCAAAACTTAAAACAAAAGAGTTTGGAGTGTTTTGGTTCATCTATCAACACCATCTCCCTCTCCGAGGAAGCATGGGAAGGAAAACCATCACTAACACTTTTAAACAATATTCTCTCCATCTTTGTCATCTGTGGCCGGCAAAATGACTTTACTTCAAATGTCTGGAGAGAAATCAGCAGAGACTGTTGGATTTTGGGGTCAATCTCAGAAAATGGCCGGACAGGCTGTCTTGGAGGTTTAACTTCAAGGCAACGGGTCCCTCAGTCCCCCTGCTGTGTGAAGTTAAATTCTGAGAAATTGAGGTAGCTGTTTCAGCCCGCACAAAGAGAGAGCGTCAACATATCGATGGTGCCGCGACTCGCTAGAAAGCATTGATTTGAAGATGGTGTGAAGATTTCTATGTGAAAAAAGCCTTCTATAAAAGTACCATGAGTCATTGAGGTTATCTCATTGCTTCTATCTTTGCACATACTTCCTTTCTGTCTGAGGGAGAAAAATAATACACAGTAACTGAAATCTAGCCAACCTCTTTAGGGTGTATTTAAAGAATACCTTGCAATTCCCACCTATACAGACTCATAAGTGGGAATAGGCACCGCAATTTTCAGTGACATAGAAAATATATGGCTATGGTTTCCCATCTTCCTCAGGGATATGAAATTATGTATTTACCCCCAGGCAAAGTGAGGAAAGGGGAACCTGTTAAAGCCAAGACTCATCCTCTTGTAATATTCCCAATCCAGCCACCACTTCCATTATGCAAACGGAATATTTCCCAAAACAGTTACTTGATTTAAAGGAAGTGAAACCAGGTGCAAGGAAGGCATCAAGCAAAAAAAGAGAAAGCAAAGATGTGAAAAAGACTGCACCTAGGTATAGAGTGATGAGTGGTGCTCCTTCAGAACACTATAACCCCGCCCGCTGAGAGGGGGTCACTGGGACAGTTATCCTTAGCCCATGGTGTTGGGTGGCGTTGTGTGTGTGTGTGTGTGTGTGTGTGTGTGGGGGGGGGGGGGGGGTCTGTTTGAGAAGAAAAATATAGGTCTAATATTTAAGTTACATCATATCTTTTCCTTTCCTCTTTCTGATTGGCCTAGCAGTGTCATGAATCCAGAGACAGAGGACCCAGTATTCAGGCTGGACAAGCAGATGAGTGAAAAAACAGGTTTAATGGAGGCGATCTTGACAATACAGGGAAAGGCAGGCTCAATGGTCAGTATGTTAGTCCAAACATCAGTACACAAAAAGCAGTCCAAAAACAGGCAGGAGTACATACAAGGATAAGGCAAGCTCAGATAATCCTAGGGCAGATTCGGGTCGGTAAAATGGGTAAGCAGTCAGACAGGGCAGAAAAATCAGGTTCAGGTTACAGGCTGGCTCAGATGTCAAAAGAAAAGTGGCTGGAAGAAAACTGAAGCTGTTTGGATGGTGACTGGTGAAGGGGAGTGACAGGAAGATGAAAGAATGCTGGCAGGTGAACTGAATAAAGGCTGGTGACAGAAGTGATCAGAGCAGGCCAGAAGAAACTGATAACATAAAACAATGTACAAAATCAAACCACATTAAAACCCAAACTATTCCATTAACCAAAACCTCCATAAAGACCAAACAGAACATAAGCAAATAATAAAAACCCAAATCATGACAAGCAGTAGTGAGGAAAAAACCCTCTTCCCAATCCCAAAATATGGTTTGGCCACTAGCGGTGGTGGTCCTACATTGAATTACTCCCCAGGTGAGACCCCCCTCCAAGCGCCACCACCACCATAAAAAAACGACAAAATGTGAAACAGGCATTTTATTATAATAATATAAATGAAAGAGAAACACATTTCTCAATTGCACATATCCACAAATAACAGAATAAGTTATCAGAATTAAATATACATTATAAACCAAAAAGTGACAAATACATAGCCTACAATCATATTATACATAAAAGTAAGAGCAGACAACAATAATATCAAACACTAAATAAAACATAGACCAATATTCAAAATAGCCCAAACCCTTCATCGCACAAAACACACTAAAGAAAATCTAAACATACTATTGCAGTGATAACAGAAAACACAAACTGAGGCTACAACCTGACCTTTCTTCCCTTCCTTGATGCAAAATCATTGATGATGTCATCATTGAAGATCTGACCCCTACTGAGTTGTTGATAGTGATAACAGCAGGTCCAGTGAGCCGAGACATGGTTGACCTCAGATAAAACTTGATCAACCCTCTCATCACTCACAACCAAAAGTCAAGACTAAACCAAATCGCCTGAGTGACCTCAACATCACTTTGTATCAGTTATTTCTAAAAGCCATTTCACACATTTCCAAAAAAAAATTAAAAAAAATCAGGAATCATAGGCCTATATATTATGAATGAGGTGTGCAATTTTTAAATGAAAGTCAAGGAGTGACCAGGATCATCCAGATCATCTAGAAACTGTTCTAAACAAATATTAACAAAACAGTGATATAATACAGTATAAATCATGTCTTGAAGAGGTATGGATGATCATGATTGTTTATTAATAATTGTTCTACTAATTACATAATGTCATGGGTGAGGGCTCGTCCCAGAGTATCTTATCCCTGGCCAAGGCAAGACTGTCAGCTGGCCTGACTTTAACTGTTTAGTGATTTTTTTAGTGAACAGAAATATTTCCAAAAAGCCAAATTTGTCTGTTCAGTTGCCTTCTTTTAGCCAGATGTCCTGCAGTGTCCAGCAACAGTTGGACGTATTTCCCTGTTTCCACAACAGCTAGTCATTAGCTCTGCAGCTGCTTCTCCAATATCTTCCAACCAGTGTTGCTGTAGTCTTGTGCTTAGCTCGACTTTGGCACCAAAAGTAGAAAACAGCAAAACTACCATGTTAAATTCCAACCAAAAAAGGACTTTGGCATCTCTTCTTTTATAAATAGAGTGTTTGACTCAATGACAAGGACTGTAGCAGCTCAAAAATGAGACAACTCAACAGTAAACCAAAAGACACTTGATGATTTTGAAGAGATAGACTGTGGATGACAGAACATGTGTAGGCTGTGCCAGAGTTGAGCAATAGTGATAGCATCCATAGGACATGTTGTGTGCATAGTTGTAGTGTGCACTTGCCCAGTTCTGTTTCTATCCTATTTTTTTCTTCATAAACTAACTTAGTAGTTATACGGTTATAATGTCAAAATTTGCTATGGTATTACCGTTTTAAAATAAAAATAGCATTGCAACCATATCCGGTGCCAGTTCTGTTAAAACCTTTAAGTTTTTGGATCAAATGCTGCATCTCAGGCACTTTTTAGCTGAAACGCCAGAGCACCAAGTCCTCTATATAGTTGTAATTATGACTTTATAACACCATAAACAAAGTTTCTGGAAGATATTTTTGGCCTTTCTAAATGCAGAAAGAAATGGCATGACTTTAGATACTCATAGAACAAACCCTGTTTATCTTGAAATTGATGTGAATTAGACAACCAAACTCCCCTGACGCTGTCTGTGCTGTCAGAACGTTTTTATTCACCTTGCAATGCTATTAAAATACCTTCTAAGACCGAAGATACCCTAGGTACCACACATGGTACTTCCGCTTGACAAACTTTCAACTGGAGGACCACAACCAACAAAATCAAAAGCCACCAAGTACAATCACAGACATGTAACTAAGTATTAATTTTTGAAATATGAATCAGAAGAACTACTTTGTTTTTTTTTAAAATTGGCTGATGTCTCAGGTTATATTTATGTGGTTTCAAATCTATTTAATCAATACACAACTAATCCTCACTATGCACTGCTCAGACTTTGTGGATGAAATCTTGTTTCAGTTTAAGTCACAAATCCGTCAGACACCCAGCTTTCTCACGGGGCTGAGGGAGAAACGCGGCAGGGCCAGCTGACAGCCCAGAATTAATTGACATGCCTCAGAGAGGTTGTTCTCTAATAACATATTGATCCAACAGGTCTGATATGCAAAGCATCTGCCGGTGAGTGTTGCTGGCGAGGTGAGAGGAATGCCCTCTGAATACTTTCTACCGTGCTGTTTTGATTAAAGGGGGTATTAGAAGTCATGAACGCGGTGAAACAACATGCCAGGCATTCTGCATCAGACTGTGTCCTTATTAGCAGATCCTTGTTTTAACAAGCTTATGGAAATTCACATGCAACATTTACCTATTAAGCCCAAGAATTCACTGACAGGTTTAGTATTCCTTTTTTTTGGTGCTTATCTGATGAAATCCTTTATTGTTGGAAAATGTCAGATAATGTTATTTAATCTATATATAGTAACATCTTGCACTTTATTAGGAGACATTACAGTAACACACAGAAACAGACGAGGGGACTCTTTTTTTAGGTTTATTGAAGGTACATTTATGATTTCAGAAAACAAATTGTACTCTTGAAAGCTGAGCGAAAGTGCATAATTCTGCCAACTGAATTGCTCACACCAAGCAGGCTGTATTTAGGAAAAACAAAAAAAAAAGAAAATCAGCTGTTCAGCTGCACACTCTTCAATCCCGGTGACGGCCGTTCCTGCTGCCACTGAGACATATGGCTGGATGGTATTGCTAATGTTTTACCTAAAGTCTATTTTTTATTCTTAACATGAGTTCATACGTTGTTAAAAAGGATTGGACAGGTTTGATTTGCATTTACAATCAAAATCTTAATAATTTTTCAGTTACCTGACTTTATAGTTAACTTTTTAGAGTACCAACATGTATTTATCAGTCTGCAAAACTTTAATTAGTGAGTGACAAGCCAACAGATTAATGTGTCTTTTTTTATTTAGTTACCAATTACTGTGGGAGTTGCCCCCTAAGGGGAGGGGTTCTTTGTTTATTAATTGTTATACAGCGATACAAAGACAGATGGACATATAGACAAATAGTTGCTTCATTGAAATCTGGTACATTTATTAAAAAAAATGTAAGAAGACATGCATTTGTGCCAACTCTCAATAAAAGCTAACTATAAGTTATTGGAGAGCCTGTATGATGACACGATGAACAGTCTTAGACCTGCCACAGGTGAAGACCTTGAATGAAAGATCAAAATGTTGTGTCTGTGAACCCTTCAAGGTTCAAGGTACACTTTATAATCCCGAGAGGTTTTCCTTTCTTTGCCCCCCCCCCCCCCCCAAAAAAAAAAAATCAACAACCTGGAGTTTCTGGGAAAACACACACATGCACACTCTAAGAAAACATGTGAAATGTTTAGCTGTGAAGCAAAATTGTTTCTCAATAGCAGTTTATTAACGTATACTCTCTCTCTCTCTCTCTCTCTCTCATGTTTGTCTTACCTTCCATAATCACTTAGTTTTAGTGACTTTTGTCACTGTTTTTGGGAGTAGTAAAATTTAGAGTCACAGCAGATTACAATCAGTGGCTGGAGACATTTCTTTTACCGAGCTTTACAAGAACGCTCCTTGCTCTTCATACAGGAAGAACAGGTGCTATCCAACTGCCTCTAAAACATGTTCAATAAGCTACATTACCTCCTAATTAGTGGCCAAAAACCGAAATAAGTGTTCTACTCTCTGAGGCAGCTGTTTCATGCGCTTGGAGAGATTGAAACATGTTGTCTGCATCTGTCTGAGCAGGATCTGTGCTTGGGAGAAAAGAAAATGACTGACGTACATTTATACTAATATATTTCTACTAAAAATGCGACCTTATTATTCTATGTATTATATCTACCTATAGTGTACGACTTCCATGAAGAATTCAAGGAGAGAAAAGATAACTTTGCGTGCCAAAGAAATTTGAATTGCAGTGGATGTGTTTCTTATTCATCTGTATTTGATAATATTAATATTTTGTTTACATAAGCAGAAACTTGGGGGCAGGAAAAAAATCCTTCTCCGTAAAACAAATGCACTGGAATAGATGAACACAACAGTTCAGGCATATTCTATTTTCTTATGTACTAAACATGAGTTAAAAAGGTTCAACCGCCTTTAGTGATTGCCAAAACAATGGAATAGCTGCTCTGAGTCATGATTATTTGAGAAATTAGTTGAAAAGGACTGGGGCTAGGTGGGATTTAACCCTATTAAAAAAAATCTGGACTAAAGAAAATTTGCAGAGCAACACAGCAAAATTTACAGAGCCTCCACGTGAGGCTGGTATGACATTCCATGATCTCATGATGTTGAAACGCTATGAAAGTTCTCATGAAAGTGAAGTTGGTTTCCCAAAGTGCTACCTGGTGGTTACTGTTAGCATGCGTCCTCATCTAGGGAAGTGAGTCTAAACTATTGCTTTGGGCCCAGCATATGAGGGTGTTGTAGGTTTGAGATTCATGTTTCAAAAAAAAAATAGTTCTTGAGTTTTTGCCTGTTGTTTAGACAGGTTTGTTCAAATGTAGGGCATGTGATGGGCGAGTGAACATATATGTATCTAATAACTTTTTTATTCTATGGTTCCCTTTTAGAAAGAAACTGCAACAGAGACAAACGTGATGCAGCCAACTAATAATTCTGTTAGAATATATAACAATTTAGAGCTCAGTACTACTCAGTGCAGCTGACCTGGGTTCAATTCCTGACCTAGGCTGTCCACTGCCTGTCTTCCCCGTTTCTCACTACCCCCTTTCTGTCTTCTAAACTCAAAAAAAAAAAAAGACGAGTAGTGCCACAAAACACCTTTAAAAAATAAAGCAACGTGCTAACCCTTTGCTGCTAATGACGCAAACAAATGCATGCCTGCTTCGAAGCTTTCTAAACCAAAGGGCTGTTTTACTTTTTTTTTTTTTTGTTAAAGGTTTTTTCTACTTCAAAATATAAAATGGTTAAGCCGATCGAACCTTCTAAAACAACAGTTTGAGGTTTATGGAGCTTTTATTCTATATGAAAAGCTTCAGAAATTTGCATGATTAAAGCTTTTTAACATTATAGCTCTCTTTAAATTTGACAACTCTTCATCATTTTTTGGATTAGTCAAACTTGAACTCTATTCCTCCATACTGATTACATGTTTTTAGTTTCTGAGCGAAACTTTTTGCGAAAACAAAGAAAAAGTGCTTAGATATACCAAATTGATGCAAAAATCTCGACTTCTCTCTTGAACCCAATATCAAGTATAATCTCATGAGCTGATTATCTTTTTAACCCCTATTGATTTATGAGAAAAAAAAGGTGTTTTGCTAGTGAAATCTGACAGTCTATGAACAAATTCTTTTTCAGGTATAGCAAGTTAAAATGCTTTTTAAAGTCAAATCATGACGCGTATAATAATTGATTATGATTGATTAATGATTTAGCAAGTAAAGGTATATGCAAAAACATATTGAAAATCATGATCACATGTGACTTATGTGATTTTCTTTTCCATCTTAATCATTCATCTTTTTGTAAAGTTAGTTGGTAGCAATTTGTCCATCATGATTTTCCTAATTGCACTAAATTACCCATCATTCCAACTGTGTTTCCTAGTTTCTATGGCTATGCTGACAACAAAGAGCAAGCAGCCAATCTGCTGTTTCTGGCTCACATAGAAAGCCCACTAATTAAAAGTCTGTCCAGTCTGTGGTCCTCCCTTTGCCGACAGCTCTTGTTGGATCGGCGAGCTCATAGCCCTTTGCTTTGCATTTTGATGTCTTCATCATTGTAATAGCTGGTTAAGTCGCTCTGCATTATTGATGAACCCATACGGTAAAAACAAACCAAACAATATGCATGGAAAACAAATGCCCTCCGGTGCACAATATTCACACGGGCTTTCAGAGTCCAATCATTTTCATTTGTGGTGTCTCGTAGTTATGCATGCAAGCATTTGCCTTTGGGTGTTTTATAGTTAGTGAACAAAAAAATAAAAAAAACACACGCCCAAAGCAGGGTACAGGGAGGCAATTATACACTGTGCCTGCAACTGTGTGTTTTATGGCCTATCCAAAATGGCACAGTGTGTATGTAATTCCTTTATCTGCGAACCAGACATTGCTGAATACAGTACATCTACTGCTTCTGGGATTTGCTTAACGACATATGTGCCAAGTCCTCAGTTTCACTCACATTCTTGTAGGAATGCGGGTGGATAATTAGGGCTTGTGTCTCCAAAAGCAACTTGTTTGTAGGAGGATTCATATTTGTCAACAGTGTGAGGTTGTTGCAAAAGGTAAAAGATTTCCCTAGAAGAAGTTAGATAAAGATGTGGTATAGTGTTATTGACACAAAGAAATCATGAGCCCCAACATATCTATCTATTGATAGATAGATAGATAGATAGATAGATAGATAGATAGATAGATAGATAGATAGATAGATAGATAGATAGATAGATAGATAGATAGATAGATAGATAGATAGATAGATAGATAGATAGATAGATAGATAGATAGAACCCCTTACAGGTTTATTCCAATTTTTATTTTTTGTGTTTCAGATCATCAAACAAGTTATTATCGACCAAATATAATCAGAGTAAATACAAAATGCAGTTTACAGTTAAATAATTTAAGAGTAAAAAAAAAAGCCATTACCCCAAACCTGACAATATGTGGAAAAATGAATTGGCCCTTAAACCTAATATCTAATTGTGCTACCCATGGGGATAGTAATGACTGTCAAGCATTTACAATAACTGGTAATTAATCTTTTACATAAGTGTGGATGAGATTTGGAAGAATTAAGTCATGAAACAGCAATTCAATCACATTTAAGTTCAAACTTGGACTAGAAGAGATTTCCTTTTCCTTCTTCTGAGCCATCCATAGGTGAACTTGCTGGTGCTGTTTGGATCAACTGCCCTGCTGCACAGGTCAAGTGTGAGGTAGCTTAGGGTCAAGAACTACTGGCAGGGTGTTTTTTTAGTAGAGAGCAAACTTTATAATTCCATCAATTACAACAAGTTGTCCAGGTCCTGAAGCAGCAACGCAGCTCCAAACCGTCACTTTAACATCACAATGTTAGCTTTCCATCACTTATAGTAACAGCGTGCACAACTCCCAACAACTCTTTACTCTTGTCTAGTACGTCCACAGAATATTTTCCATATTTTCTGTGGATGCTTAGGATGTTTCTTTGTTTTTTTTTTGGTAAATGTGAAATGGGACTTTGTGTTAAATGTGGTTATATTGCTATATTTAAATTGTTATATTAAATATTGTTATATCATTGTTATATTAAATATTATATATGGGTTTTGATCCCACGGTTCCCAGTTTAGCCCAGATTCTTTCAAACTGGAGAATTATGAATCCTAACTGCAAGAAGTGAGGCCCACAATGTTTCTGATCTAGTTCTGCGTTTTCTTGTGACCTCCTGGAGGATTCCTCGATGTTCTTTAGGACTAATTTTGGTAAGCTGGCCACTCCTAGTTAGAATGTTCACCACTGTTCTGTGCTTTCACCCTTTGCAGAAAATGACTTTCACAGTGGTTCCCTGGAGTTACAACAACCTTAAAAATGGCTTTGTAACCCCTTCCAGAATGACAGATGTTGATAGGGTTATTAACGATAACCCCTTTTTATCCTAGAAATGAAGAGCACACAACACAAAAGTTTTAGACATTTCTATAGAAAGGACAGAGGATAAACCCAAACGGAGAATTTCACTCCCTGACAGTTTGAGATCATCTGCGCTGGGTCATTTCTGTCCTCTTGCTTTTATTTTCACACATTATCAGGAGGGCATCATAAGGGTCAAAGGGGGTTGAGTCAGGAGGTTACCACATGAGGGTTAAAAAGGGTCAGGAGGCTTCAGGAATTTACAACATGGGGGTGGAAAGCAAAGAAGGGAGCAAGGGATTCCTTATCTGAGATAATTATTTGTTATTCCTGCCTAAGGTTAAATACAACAGAACTTTCCTAAAGGCAAACTCTTAAAACAAGCCAGATGGCTATAACTTGATAAAAATAAGATGATTACATTCACATAATAAAATGATTACATTCACATTTTCTAACAGATGTCAATGACTTATTTTTGTCATCTGTTCTTAAATATTGTTTTCAGACCATGGCATGATGTGTCGCATTTTGACATCTTTTGTTTTCTATTGAAAATAAGCAGTAATAGCAGTAATAATAAAAAATAGAATCAGCCATTCAAAAAAAAGTGTTAATACTAAATTGTAATTAACTGAGCCTTGTTTTCAAAGGTGGGTTTGGCTAGCTTTATTACCATAATAAACGAGCTGTATTATGTATGGCATTACAATTTATTTGATGTGAAACATTAAAGTGTAACAAATAAAGCAAAACAGAAGTAATCTCTCAGGATGAAAATACTTTTTCACAACACTGTATACTCATACTGACATGTTTGTGTCTCAGAACTATGTGTTCCAAGAAACTTAAAGCCTCAGTGTACGTTCCTAGTCATGCATCATGTTGTGCTCTGTCTGCCAAGTCAAATTTTATTACCTTTAAAAAAAAGTGACAGCACAGCTCTCCAACATGCATGAAAACCTCATATGTATGCGCAGCAGTGGATTAGGGCTGATTGATAATTGTTTATGCCGCTGGCAGTGGTAAACGTGCGTATTTCAGGAAAATTCACCAAAGCTTTGACTACAAAGAGAGGGAGGACTGCTAGCCGGTGAGCAGTAGTGGGTGGTGTGTTTAGAGACGCATATGACACAGACTGTTTGGTAAACACACTGTGCCACCCCCTCCCATTCTCCGCTCTGCGGGAAGATTGAGCATGGACTGAAGTGTGAAAACACTGACATATAGAAGCGAAACACAACAGCATGACACTAGAATTTCCCATCAGGCAATTCCCTGTTTATAACCAAAGGTCTTTAACATTTCAACAAAGAACTGAATTGTTTATTTGCATTTTCTTTGATTACTGTGTTTTACTTCCAGAGTCCACATGACTTTTGTGGGTGAAAGTAATTTTTCTTTTAAACTATTTTACTGTGTTTTGATATCATTGGGAGGGCATTTCATACCAAAATGCATTCGTCTCCGGGTCATCCCTGTCTCCTTTCTGAGCGGTATGATGTTAATACATTCCTATGATGTTCATACTTCTGTATAATTGTTTGAACAAATTATTGTGACAACTTTAGGTATTTGGAAATTATACCAGATGATGAAACAAAGTTGTGTAGGCCCACAGTCTTCTTATGTCACAAAAGGAAGCAATGTATCCAAGGGGTTTCCTTAAAACACGCAGCTTGAGGTTGTGTTATTAGATCCTAATATTTCCCCTTTTCTCATTAAAACCCTCTGACCTAGGAAATTGCTATTTATGAAATCCACTGTTTAACGGGACGTCATTTTTAGTCCTAAATTTGAATGTAGTCTGTCCAGGAGCTACGAAGGTATCTTCATATTCTGTTTGGGTCCTATTTTTCAAAGTTTTCTCTGTTTTCTATTATGTTTTTTGAACAATTAGGTCACATAATTGCTGTGGAACTTCTAAATAAGGTCATGGAGGTCTGGCTTACCAATTTCATGACTCCGCCATGTTTATTTCTTAGAGTGATTTTGCAGTCCAAGCTGAAGGATACTGAAACTACAAGTGGATAAGTTAGTTGTTCATTACACAATCCCACAGGCATCCTACAAAAATGGCCGAAAAGGGTAGAGTGGAATGCTCTGCAACTTGTAAGTGGATGGGATATGAAGTGCTTTAGATTTAAAGAGATCATATCAAAACAAGTTGCTCTCAGATGCATATCAGAACAGCGGTAAAAAGGGGGATGTGAGGGTTAATTAAGAAGGATTTCAGATCAAAGCATTGTAGTTGAACTTTATTTAGACTACAATTGAAGGACTTCAATATGATAAGGAAGAAATTGAAATCATGATATGTCCCCCTCTTTAACCAAATATAACTGCAAGCCTTTCCTTGCATAGTTATCAGCTTTCTAATAAATTGGAAGCTATCAACATTCACTTACAAGTGATAGTGACAGTATACTGCATTTATTGCTGTTATTATAATTATTATATTATGATGTTTATAACTGTCCTTCAGAGACAATTGCAAAATGATTACATCATACTTAATGGCATTGTCTATCCCTTTTTGGAGTTTGAAAGAATAAAATGTCACTTTAACTAATATAGCACTTTAAACAATCAAAAGAAGCAACAGAGATGCACAAAAAAGATGAACAAACAGTTATTAATGTAAAAGTAGTAAAATTATTTGAGAAAAAATAAAATACAAGATTTGTAAATGAAATTTTAGTAAATATTGGTCACAGTTGTACAATTGTTAGCATTGTAGCTTTCCAGCATGAAGGTCCTGGGATCAAACTCCATCCTGGGCTTTTTCAGCATGTTCGCCCTGTGCATACTTGTATACCTCTCCAGGTACTCAAGATTCCTCCCACACTCCAAATACATGACAATAGGGTGCATTGATCTCTGTAAGGTTTGAGTGTGTGTGTAATTAGTCTTGTGTGTCTCCGTGTTGCCGTGTGATAAAGAAGCAACCTGTCCAGGGTGTACCCCACCACTCACCCAAATACTATTAGAGATAGGCACCACACCTCCTGAGACCCTTTCAAAAAGAAAAAGGGTATAAACAATAGCCATGTTTCCATCTGATCCTTGTGTAAATTTTGAGCAAACTTTTAAAATGACACAAAAAAGAAAATGCAACTTAGAGATGTTTCCATCACCTTGTTTGGAATTACTTAACCAGGCTACACAAAACGTAGTTTCGTCAGATGTTGACGTTATGAATGGCTGTAATAAACAGGAAGTAAAGGTTGAAAAATAGCATGGACCACACATATATAAAAAAAAAGGAGAGGGATTTTCAGGAATGTGTTGTTATCGGGCAAGTTGTAATTGTTCTGTCATCTGAACTGGTATTGGAGTACTGAGGAAGTAGTGCAATTCTGTGCAAATTATGGGAATATCTGGGTGTATGACGATGGCAGAAGCAGCCGACCAGTCATGTCAGGTAAATGTTTACTACGTCAGAATGTATTCAGCAAATGTGTATTGTCCACTGTACCTTTAACTCTTTTTTTGCAAATCCCCCCCCCCCTGAAAAAAAACTTCAACGAGTGTAAAAAATTTTCTGTGAGACTGAAGAATTTATTTCAAATTCTGCCGTTTCCATCAACTTTTTCTAATGCAATACTTCAAAATGCGCAAAAGCACATAAAAACCCCATTGATGACAGCTATTGCATTGATGGACAGACACAAAACTGAAAAATGCTTTGTTATAAATTCACCTAAGTAACAGCCATATATCTTCACAAATGTGTTCATAGATTGATTGGTTGAAAGGGACATGTCGTGCAAAATCCACTTTTTTAGCAGTCAAATACAATTTTTGTGTACTTGGAGTCTCTAGGACTGCAGAAACTTTTAATGTATTTTGTTCCTTTGTTGCGTATATATCTTTACTTTCTTTTTGGATCACATTTTTTAAGCAGTTCAGTTTTGTCTGTCTTCTATAACGTTATTTTTTTTTTTATTATTTTACTATTGCACCAGAGCATTTGCTGCAGAACCGCTAAACAGGGTCATGGATGTCCAGCTTTCGTAAATCTTTACTTCTCTGATTGATTTTGTTGTCCAAGCTGAAGGATGCCAAAGGAAGTGTGAGGTTGCTCTTTACACTGTGCCCCAACATCCCACAAAAATGGCCAAACGGGGTGGAGTGGAGCGCTCTGCAACCCAGAGGGGGGCCGGGTGTGAAGTGCCTCCTTTAGATTTAAAGAGACCACACCAAAAGAAGTTGCTTTGAGATGAATCTCAGAACAGGGGTAAAAGGGGGGATGCGAGGGTAAATTAATGAGGAATTCAGACCAAAGCATTACAGTTCCATTTTATACAGACCACAACTAAAGGATTTCAATGTGAAAAGGAACAATTGAAAAGCCTGAAATGTTACCTTTAAAAGACCTTGTAACATCAAAGCTGTCATAATTGCTCTTCTTTCAATAGCATGGTTTCAACCCAGCCTCAAAGGTCAGGAGTTGACTCCAAACATCTTAGCCCCAGTGGGCCTTAGTCATGGTTAAGAACTACAGTAAGCCTTCAGGAAACAGAATACTGAACCCACTGATCAATTGCTTTTCAGCAAGCCTTCCCCCAGCATAGAAACCACATGTGGTCGTCCCGCTGCCTGCCTTTGATCCATATCTCTCTCTGTTTCTGTATTTACAGCAAATGAAACATTCAGACAGAAAGACGGCTGACATCGATTGGCTTGTGGGTACACTATTTTGAGTGACATTTCATAAATGGAGCCGCCTTGTGAAATAATAATGAGCCAATGGTGATTAGCATTCAACTTTAATATGACACGATTGATTAGAAATTCAAATTTCACTCGGCCAAGGTTAAATATTGAAGACAAGTCTATGGAATCCAACAAACGCATCGGCTATTAGAGCATTTGATTTGTTGTGCTCTTTATCAGTTTGTGAAAATAATGTAAAAAGGAAAGTAAGCTGTAAGGAATAAATTATTCTCTGCAAATTGCTATCTCTAATGCAAATTAAACAAATAACAAAATGCTTACACATATATGGATTTATTGAACAGAAACAACCAGTATGTATGTAAGTCATACTGGGTTAATATTTATTATATAGAGTTTGGAATGCGTCAACAAAAGCAAGGACACACTTTTGGTAGTGCATATTTAGTATTCTAGCCCTGTTCACAGAGAAAAAGATTGCACCTGAACAAGCTGTAAGGTGATGTCTGTGTCACTTGGATGACCAGTATCTGTAGCCAAGCATTTCCTTGAGGTATGGAATTGGTTGTCTCAGGAAAATCTGATTAGTCACCGCTGACAATGCAGAGACAAGGAAATTACTTTCAAGTGCATATCATTAAAGAAAAATCAATATGACAAATGTGGGGAGGGCCAGGGCTATTTATTGTAGGCGAACTAAGGGCAATGCAGCCTCTGTTTGAATTTACCTCTTGTTCTGTTTATTTTTTTTCTCTGGACAAAATGCACCAAATGGCTTAGGGAGGGCTCGGACTGCATGTTGCCATTTCAACAAATGAAGGCAGAAACAACAAAATTATTCCAACCAGTGACCTAATTACAGCATTATTAATTGGCTTGTGATAAAATGCACATGGTATCTCAAGGTGAGGCACCCTGACACTTTGTCTCCTTAATGCTCTCATTAGCTGTAGGGATTTCAATGCAATGCAACACATCAATGTTGCATCAAAGAGTAGTAAGATGCTAAGCAGAACACTCACCTTTGATTCTATTGCACTTACAAGATTGAAGTGTCATGATGGTGAAGCAGAAATGCTTTTTTTTAACATGTAAATTTTTTTGACAGTTTTATCCACCTATCCGATGCCTTTCAGGTCCATTTGGACATACATCTTCCCAGGATATATTTCCAGCTTTTTTCAGGGGGATTTCATGGCATTCTCAGGCGATATAGGGGACATTTTCTATTAGTTCTGAGTGTGCCCCTGGTGGGATTCAAGTACCTCTAAAATGCAGCACCAAAAGGGCATCCTGATCATTATAGATGATAGAAATCACATGCAGGGTTCCCAAATGCATGGATGTGCCAACATTTTCTTTAATTGAATAAAAACAAAACTGAAGTAATAATTCGTGGACCAATAGATAAGCAATCAAGGGTTTGTGCACAACTTCAGTTGCTTCAGCTAAGAACCACCGATCAGGCCCGAAATCTGGGTATAGTGATGGATTCAGACCTGAACCTACAAAACCATGTAGAAATAATTAGGTCGGCTTTCTATCACCTGAAGAACTTTTCCAGAATTAAAGAACTAATGTCTAAGCAGGATCTGGAAAAACAAATCTATGCGTTTATCTTTAGTCGAACTCATTACTGTAACTGTAACACAGGTCTGCCTAAAAAGTCGATCAGACAGCTGCAGCTGATCCAGAATGCTGCTGCCTGCGTTCTCACTAAGCAACACCTACTGCATCCGCGGTTACACCTGAGAGCGTGACAATAAATCCCTCAATGGCTTAGGTCCTAAATACATCACAGACTTGGTATCAGTGTAGCAACTCTCCAGACCACTCAGGTCTTCTGGCTCCAGCGTAGTATGCCAGTAGAGCCAGAACCAAACAGTTTGAAGCAGCATTTAGTTCCTATGCTCCACTGTGAAAGTGCAGAAATCCTGAGTTTTTTTTAATAAAGATTAGAAACACAGTTGTTTAGGATTACCTTTGATCATTCCAGTTAAACTGTTTACTGAAATGTCATTAGTTTATGTTTCCATTTATTATCATTAATATTTGCTTTTAGTCTTCATTTTCCTATGTTTTATTTATTTTATTTTTTTCTACATTGTATTCCAACTTGCTTTTATTCTATTTTTATTTTCCTATGTTTTAATGATGTACAGCACTTTGCATTGTCCTTGTACTGAAATGTGCAATAAAAATACATTTACCTTGCTTTGCCTTTGCCTTGCCTTGATCAAGATGCCACAACCACCTCCGCAGATTCCTTCAGATGCTAAAGAACAAAAGCTGGACTTAAAGTCCTGTCCAGAGGACAGTGTTCATTAATGTACTTTATGGGTAAGCACCATGTAATTTGCAAAAAGTAAGGATTAGAATGGGGGATTGCCAAGGATTGGATGAAATAATTTTAAATAGTTTACTTTTTAATGTGCTTTCAAGCTTTGACTGAGGTTAAGGCCAAGAGCTCACAGGCTAAGCTACCATTGAAACAATGCTATGCTGATGTGTTTGGGATGTGTTTTAAGGTTATGGCAAACTTTTTTTCCATAAGGGTTTTGTACACTGAGGGGACTATGATGTTTATGTTTTCCAACAACAGACTATTGCTATAAAGTATATTTAAGTGAGCACCGAATGTCCTCTAGCATTAGCAGCTATTAGCCTCCCTTAATCCCTAATAACTTACTATTATTAAGGGAGGCTAGTTTAAACAGAATACTTGGTCTCGTTTCGTTTCGCCATTGTCCGATAGCGCTACAAGCATTGGTACAGTATTAATAGGGAACATTAATGTCGATTTATTGTTTTTGTGTAAGATTAACTCATCAGACTAATGGCAGAAATGTCTGCATTATAGTATGATCTTCTCCACCCGTGTGATGAACAGAACACAGATATCATACTGTGCACGCCCTTGAATGGGTGTACACAATGGGTCCTACTGAATGTCTGTATGAGGAATGAACGGGGCACTCTCTGGTGTCCAGAAATCTGCCCGTCGTGTTGTTGTGTATGTGAGCCCAGTACTGAAGCTGTAAGCATCCCTCTGCCTTTTGGATTATACATGTTAAAATATAGTTTCAGTTTCAAGAGTCTTTTATTACTTCAGAAGTCTACATTAGAAACACCACATTGTTCAGCAAAAGAACCTGGGGTGACCACAACCAGGTCAATTTGTTAACAGTTGTTCCTTAGTTCCTTTAATCTTAATGGTGTTTAGTAGCGTAGTTTTAGTTGTTTCAGACAATCAGCCTTCACCCTCCCTGCTTCAACTGCTTCCAACTGGATGCCCAAAGTGAACTGAATTGACACAGAGGCACCGGCAGGTTTGGCAGAGAAATAAACAGGTAAAATTAAATGGTTTATTTAGAACAATTTACTTAATGCTTTTTCACGTGGAGCTAACCGACATAGCTCCCGTTAGCATTTTGAGGGGTCTGCCCAATAGTTCAACACCCCAATAGTCTGATACCCAGTGTGCGATTTGCAAAAAAAAACAGAGGGGGGGATCATTTCAAACGTTAGCTAGCAGCTGCTCTTTCTAGCTAGGTCCAGTAAGTTAGACTATTGTTTTTAAACTTGCGCCATCTACTGTCGGGACTCGGGAGTGGGTATTAGTTTACTTTAACCGCTTTGAGCAGAAAAGGTAATAATACTCTTTAAAAACAAACAAAAAAAATAATTTACAAATGTGAAGGACACAAGACGTGTATTAATATAAATCCATAATATTCAGGGGTTAAAGCAAAAATAATCAATTTAACTGAAAATGTTTCTAGTCAGCCCATATATTCCTGGGCCGTGGACATCATGCCACCTTAATAACCTCATTTGCTTATTGTGCAAAGTCCACTTTAACCAAATCTGGCAGTTCCATTGACAATTCCTGTATCTCTCCCACCTTCCAGCTTCAGAGCCTTGGCGCCATCCTGGACAGCTAAACTGCAGCTAATTCAAAAGACAGCAGCTAGCATCATTACATCATCCTCTTCACACCTGTACATTAACTCCACTGTCACATTCAATATAAATCAATCCTATGATCATACAAGGCCAATAATAGCCATGGACAAAGAGGGACACAAAACCGACACGACACAGAGCGCACATTACAATAATCAGTCTCTGCTTTGTGTTACGTGAAGCCGCGTTTTCCAATCAGATACGGCATGACGTAACACCTGTACGGAAAAGCAGGTATAGAAAATCCATGGATGGGAGGTTCCATTTTTAAAAAGTTTAATAAAATTGCTTAAGGTTTATCAGAAAAAAAAACGTAACTTGCTTTCAAAGAACATTAAAAAATGTTATTAAACTTCTGCTAAGTTAAATATTGTTTATGGTAATCTTGACTGGTTTGGCTTGTCTGTCTGGCAGGTGTTTTTGGGTAGGAGTAAAATGAGTCCATAGATTTACAGGAGTCTATTTAACATGTTTCTGGTGCGACTTGCTTCACATCATGCTCCACTACATGTAAAAATAACAAATAACTACAGAAACTCTGAGAATCGCTTTTCTCTGGTCTCACACAGTTAGAACCCGTTCTCCAGTCCATGTTGTAGCTGCAGTTTATTTGTTTATTTTTGATGTAGTTTCCTTAATCTGTATGCATCAAAATCCTTGTCATTTTATTTATCGGGTGTCCTGGTTCAGCTCCTCATGAGGTGGAGGCTGCTGCTTTGACTGACAGCCGCTCTGACTGCAGCTCTGCCTTCTGTGCTGCAGAAAAGCGCGTTATGCTAAATTAGCCGAGCTAGATGATATTACTCATTCAGATCAGAGGGGGGAGGAATGTATCCCCCCCAGGGATAAAACATGAATGACCAGAGGGGGGGACATCACAACCAGAGGGGGGGAAAATCCCCCCATCCCCCCCAGCAAATCGCACCCTGCTGATACCCCAATAGTCCGACAACCCATTAATCTGACAGTCTCACTAGTCTGATATAGTCAGATGACCCATTAGTCCGACAACCCAGTTTCAAGATGAAAAAATGAGCTTGGTTTTTTAGTATTGATTCTTAGCAGGCCTATACCTTGACAAGATTCATGCACTAGGCCTATGCCCAAATTCATCTTATCTGTATCAGCAGTTAACATGCCTAGTACTCTTTGATGGCATGAGATTGAACTTCATGGTGAGTGCATGGCGAAGAAAACTGTCATGGTCATGACTTGTGCCTTAGGTTGTCAGGTTAGGTGAGGGTTAGGGTTGTCAAACTATTGTGTTGTCGGACTATTGGGTTGTCGGATCAATGCTATGCACCCATTTTATTAAATAATGTTTTGTTTAACCCAGGATTTGCATTGTGAATGAGTTGAAACACATACTAAATGTTGTTCTTGTCAGGATTCTGCAGGCTGTGCTGTCTGCAAGGCCTGTTCTCTACTCTTTTACCCTCACAGGTGACTGTGGTTGACAGGTGGGCGTGGTGCACACCTGCAGCTCGTTTAGCAGCTCCAGCTGGAGCTTAAAAGCAGGATGCAGTCAGCTGAAGGACGCTGGATTGTTAAACCGTTGTGTTCGTTTTGTGCTTTGGATTACTCCCCGGTCGCGTCTCCTAGCGCTGAAGACTGGCTCCTGAATCCCCGCTGCTCAGATCCTGCTCTGGCATTCCCCTCGAGCCCTCTTGGTGTTACCAAGCTGGACAAGAGTTCCCGTCCCTGGATTCACCCCGGTTCCTTCAGCTGCTCTCCCTTCCTGTTCTCTGCTGTGGTGCTGCTCGGGCTCCCCACCTTTGTTCCACCTGCCAGCTCACCTGTCGCTCAGTCACCTAGTTCTACCAAGAGTAAGAGAACTGCCGAGTCCGTTCTTCCACTCCACATCCCCCGGACAGATTCTCCATACCTGGTGGTAAGCAGAGCTTCACACAGCGTAGATTCCCGCACTAGCTCTCGGAAGTTGTTTCTTGGAGGACAGGAGAGACTTACGACAGGACTCACACAAAGGTTATCTCCTTGGATCCATGAGGCTAGGAACTGATCACCAGGGCAAAGGAAATTGACCTTGAGCCAAGGCAGGATACTTGTGAATGACAAAAAGGACTCTGGTAAGAATAAGCATAACAAGCGTGATGAATACTTGAATATCCAGGCCTAATTACCACTAATAATCTGGCATCTCTCCTTTAGTTTATTGATTTCTTGGTTTTCCATTGTTTTGTTTTTTTGAGCAACTCCTAATTAGTCCTCTTGAGCAACTGCTGTGGGATCACACCTGCCAGTCAAACTTTGCAGAGACGAGGGGAGAGAATGACTCACAAACATGCACCAAACTGGACACAGCAGTGTGGATTTGCAACAACATACCCATTCTCCTTCGGGTCTTCCTAGCATGCCACCAATAGTAGCTGCAAGGTAGGATCCTCTGCACTCACATGCATGAAGGACAATATACTCCATCAGTTTCTTACTTAGGCCTTTAGCCCTTGGGTGGTTGTGGCTGTATTTTCTGGCTTAGTTGAAGGATTGGTGAAGACAATGCTTGTGAGATTTTGTTTCATTGGCAGCAACTTTTTTCGTGTTTTCCTTCTTGGCTGCTTTGAACTCACTGTAATGGTAGGGATGGTGGTCAATCAAGTGTAAAATGTGTAAAGACTTTGTTTTGGTTCCTCCTTGCATCACTGATGCTGAGCAGTCTTGCTATCCATTTCTGACACAGCACCTGTTATATTGTTTAGTTATTTAGGTGGAATGGCTGATGTCTAATATTTCATTTTAAAGCTAATATCAGCTGAAACTGATAATTGCAAAAATTCTGTGCACCTCACGTCAGAAGGTCTTATTTTTATGTTTTTTAGCATAGATTTGCAAGCATAACATGTTTGTAGTAATGAATTTCTGTGGGGATCAATTCTATCTGAGATGTAAATATCTGGTCTGCTGTTATTGGCTTGATCAACTGATCAGTGTATTTTTGTTTTTGTTGTTTTTTCTCTGTTTAAATTTTACAAATTGCTCACAGCAAATACCCACCATACCTGAACCTTCCTACCTGCTGGGCATTGCTAATTTTCTAGTTCAACACAGAGTTCACACAAAGATTTGGCAAATCTTCAAAAAGAACTGCTGCTAAGAACTTTGTGTTAATCTTTTTTTAGTCTGCTTCCCTAAATTATTTTATACATGATGCAAAAGCTTGATAACTGCCCTTGAATAAAAGTATGAATATGTTTGTTTCCTTGTTTCAAAACATTGTTTTGGTGTTTGTAATTTAGATAAAATAAAACAAAAATGTATTTATGCCTTTATGTAGATATACCCTTATGACACATCACTTCCGGATATGTCTCAGGTAAAAGATAACATATTTAGCATATGTTAGAATAATATTTGCCAAAAGACAAGCGGAACCGTTATTGTAGTTTATACCAATTGAAAGTTTTGCTTACACTATGTGAACACATATCATTAGCCACTAGCATTGCTCCCAGTGTAGAAATGTACTACAGTGTTATGGGGCAGAGATATTCCCTATGCATTTAGTCCTCCTTTTGTCTACTTAAAATGGCTCCAGGTCAATTAGCATCTTTGCTAATTTGACCAAACACCCACAAAATAGGTCTAAATTGACAACATGTGGCCCAAAAGTGAAATCATCACTCAATCATGAGTGATGATTTCTACTACTGTGACAGTCTGAATGAACAAACAACATGGCTCCATAGAACATACAGTTTCCTTTTGAATGGCTTTTAAAAATCTAAATTTTGGCTAAAGAGCAGTGCAGTTGTAAAGCAATTTGTTTTTGTTCTGACGTCCTGTAAAATGTCATTTGATCCTGCCCTTAAAATCAATACATAAAAATAATATTGCTAAACGTGGATCATGTCTTAGCCTTATTTCTAGGATGATTAAAGTAATAAAGGTGCAACTGATAACAATTTAAAGATGATCCCAGTCCAAGGTCAACTATAACCTTCCTAAAAAAACTTAAAAAGAAATATTAAAAAATAATTTTAAACATCTTTTACCACTGAAACAATGTTAAATATGCATCCTGTAAATATTTTAACGTAAGCTTTCAGCCAGGTTGAAATTTTTTTTCATAGTTTATGTAAAAGTAAATAGAGCTTATGTCTGCCATATAACATGCCACAAGCAATTTCTCTTGGTATGTCTGCAGGTATAACAAAAAACATTACATTACAATTAGTTCTGGCAGACAGAATTGGCAACTAATTGAAAATAGTTGTTTTTCCTTTCGCTCAACCTGATTTATAGGTGTGTGTGTAATACACAGGAAGAGATAATATATATATTATCTTCAACGATAAAGATAATATCACAGGCAAAGCAATGAAACTGTCTAAAAATGACTGACTGTATTTCAGAATTTGTTACTGAAGAAGAGAAAAAGTTCACCCTAAAGATTAATTGGTTTTAGAGTAAGGCACCATGTTTCTGAGTAAAAGGTATGACATTTAGAGCCAAGAGGGGAGTGAACTTAATTATAAAAATTTATGACAATGTTTCAAGTAGAAAATTTCCTTCACCCTTTCCATTATAAATTCCATCTTAAAAGCAAATTGAATTAAGTGGTGCATTATTCCCCCTAATTGTGATGTCCATACTGCTTCTTCTGAACAGAAGAAAAGCAACTCATAGTGAATTTGAGAAAGGAGTCCAAATACAAAGTACCTCAATGAGTCAGCTTTGCACTTGTAACTCATTGCAGGGTGAGTTACATCGCATAATTGTAGAAGGAGTCACAGAGCATAGAGCTGTCTGTCTCAACTCAGTTGTGTTTGTTTTTGTGTGGCCAGCTTTGCCCATTAGTACACAGGGGAGATGAGGAATTATTGAACCATTATTGATTGCTCTCTTGGAAAGTCCTGTGATTCATAGATATTGTTCTTCTCCAAGGGAAGCGACCGATGAGTCCACGAAATGCTGAATTCTTAAGTTTTTTTGTTTCTATAAGACTGACAATTTTCCTTTAACTTCACATATATCCTATATTTGAAATTTGTAGTGGTACTGCACTAAAAGGAGAACATTTAATTTTTGGTACTGTATAACTGCTTAAAGATTGAAAACTTTATTGGATTGCTTTTGTTAAAAAAAATCAGCAGCTTGCATCCAATATCTTGTTCTTGGGTTCATGACCCACATTTCATGACCATGGGTGAGGGTAGGAATGTAGATTGATCAGTAAATTGAGAACTTAGCTGAAAGACTCTCTTTACCACAACAGATTGGTGCAGTGCACTCATTACAGAGGTGACTGCACCGATTTGTCTGCCGATCTCCCTCTCCGTTCTCCCCTCATTATTGAACAAGACCCCAATATACTTAAACTCCTCCACTTGATGCAGGAACTCCCTCCCAACCTGGAGAAGGCAAGCCATCTTGCCCTTTGCACATATTTCTTGTAATACTGATAATTATGGCTTACAGATAATGAAAACCCAAAAATCAGTCTTAGGAAAATATACCATTACACAAGATGAATAAAAAAGAATATTTTATGCAGAAATTTCAGGCTTCTGTAAAGTGTACTTAATTTGGCAGGGTAGGCAGGTGCCAAGTATAGCTATAAAATGAAATCAGCATCTCCAAAAAGGCTTGTCAGCAGAAGGATGCATGAAGTGCTCTAAAATTTCCACATAGGTGGCCGCATTGACTCAGACAACACAGAGGACCAACTTCACCAGAGGCACATCAAAATATGTGGAAACCTAAAATTAGACTTCAAGTAAACTGAATTCTGTGCTTCTTCATATAATATACCGCCCCATGTTATTCTCTCTTGGTCACTGTATTAGTTCTATATACACTACGTTCCTGTTCACCAAAAAATATTCACTATGCTGGTGTTCCAATCACCAGCATGGCCATATGTGTATACAATTCAGCACCTTGGGGTGCAGAGTCCTCATCCAAACAACTGTGAAATAATGGAGTCATTTTCAGGAGTTCAATAAATTCCAGTGTTATACTGTGGTAAGATGTCCCCTCTGCAATAGGTTAAGTTGTTAAATATGCTCACTACAATATATTCCTTGGTAAAATGGTGCTGATATTATAACAAATTAGAAGCAGCTCAACCACAAGGAAGTAAGCCAATGTTAAATTACAATGTGGGGGCAGCAGATGCAAAGGTGCAATGAGCAGAGAGCTTGACATGTATCTAAAGACTCAAAAAACGTTACATACCTTCAAAATACCTCAAGAACAGTGCACAGAGACCTTTTTCAAATGGCTATCTATGACATTGCAAGTGTATCCAAGCCTTACATCCCCAAGTGCAAAGTAATCTGTCAGAGATAGTGTCGTAAATCCGGCTGCTCATGGACTCCAGAACATTAAAGATATGTACTCTGAAATAATGACTCATCCCTACATGTCTTTTAATCAAACACACTTGGCACTTACTAGGAAAAAAAACACATCCGCATGACTTCAAGGTATGACTAGTGTAAAGGTTGGTGTAGAGAGAATTATGGTGTTGAATACGTTTTTCAGTGTAGGTCAAGGTCCATTAGGTCCAGTGAAACTATTGATGCTTCCGCATACCAAGACATTTTGGCCAATTTTATACCCCTAAATTTGTGGGAACAGTTTGTGGAAGGTTTCTTCCAAAGCAAGACATGGATGATCGAGTCAGTTGTGAAACAACTTGACTTGTCCACACAAAACAATGACCTCAACTCAGGAAAAACACATTTGTGATAATTAAACACAGTCTGCTAAATGCACTTCTGGAACACTTGTAAAGATTCCCACAATCACACTTTTCCTCCTTAGAAAATTTTGAAACCGTTATAGCTGCAAACGGTGGTCCAAAATATTAAACCACATGGATTGAGAATGGGGTGCCGCTCCGTTCATTTGTGAGTAAAAGTCAGATGAGCAAATACTTTTGGCAACATAGTGAGCATTTTCTTAACTCTGTGTCTTATCAACGACATTTATTTAATGATTTTGTATTACCATAGAATCAAAAAGTTAAAAGGATGTGTATATATATCTGAGAAAATAAGATGTTCCAATTAAACACACCATTACATTTACCTCACAAAATCAGAAACCTCTGTTCATAAACCTTTTCACATGAACATAGATGTGTGCTGAAAAACCTGTCTGGGCTTATTTATGACTTTCAGCGTGAGTACCACTGTCGTGAAGACATCAGGCTTCTTATTACTTGGATAAGCAGGCTTCCTTATTAGGGATTCTGGATGGACGCATCTTCTCAGAGAATCCTAATTAGTGTGACTTTAACAAAAGACAAAGGATTGTGCCATCTGCCTCACATAACAAGGATTCTTCTCTAATTAAAAACGCCTCGGAGAGCAGTTAGGCAGTAATACCTGGGTAGGTTTGCAGGGTTAGGAGAATCTAATGAACTTGAAAATGAGAAATATTGCTGTAAGTTCCAGTTAAGTCCTGCGTTCGTGGTGGAAGGTATTTTTGCCTTGGGGAAGCAAACCTGTGCATGCCAAATAATTTTATTCCTGATGTTAACTTGTTAGACATCTGAGATGGATTTACAGTGATTTGAAAGTTTTAATACTCAGTAACAGCCATGATTCCAGCATGCTCGGTAGTTTCACTGTGAACTAAAAAAATCCCTTTTTTACTTTTTATACAGATACAGAGAGAGGGTAATTGGCACAAAATACTTATATTTTTGTCAGCATCATGTAAATAGGAACTGGGAAAGTGTTGCTGATGAGAAAAAAAATCCATCCCTTTGCATTGTTCTGTCTTGGATTTGTATTTTTTTTCTTTTTGTTTTTGCTTATTAATTATGGGATGTTTATAACTCTGTATGATGTATTAGCAACACGATTTCTGGATACACAATGAATTTGGCATGTTTAGACATGGGCTTATATGACCACACCCAATAACTTCCCTGACCTCAGCCTTTCTGTATCAATTCTACTTGTTCTTTCCTGCATTGTGTGAATTTTCTTATCGAACTCGACCTTTTCTCTCATTCCAAAAAGATGCATGTCAGGTGAATTAGCCATTCTGACATTGCCCTTTTAGTTTAAGCATATGCTTGGACAGTTGGTTGCTCATTGTGTTTCTATCTCGACCTGTGATAGACTGGCAAATTCTTCAAGATGGACCATGCTTCCTCCTATTGTCCAGTAGAAATAGCCAACAACCCCTTCACAACATTGCAAGCATTAAAGAGGTATAGAAATGGGTAGATGGTTGTATGAAGAGACATAACCATTTTTTTCAGTATCTCAGAATGAGAATCACCTTTATTTTCCAGGTATGTGTACACATGTGAGGGATTTGACTATGGACTGTAGAATGCTCACAATGTGCTTACCTATACAATAATACAATAACACAACACAATATTGCAGTAATAAAGTCAAATGCAGTCTGCAGTATAGAGAAGACCTATAAACACCCTATAAACAAAATGGACGAATTGAGACAATATTGCAATAGTGCAATGAGCAGAGTGCAAAGAATGCAGCAGTAAATTATCACTATTATTGTTATTATATGCATGTCAGAGGTGGAAGTGATGTACAGGTCTACATATATACAAACACACATGTGCACAGTGTGATGAGGGCAGAGAATGCTGGAATAAATAAGCCTTATATTGTGTTATAGAAGTAAGGTAGGTGGATTTGGTATATAGTCTATACAATATGACAATATGAACAGTAAAAATTAATGGCAGTGAAATAGAGGATAGTGAATAAATGAATAAATAAATAAATAAAAGTGGTAGCCATTAAACAGGTCGCTGAATTATGGCAGAATTATGGGGTTTTGCACTACCCTAACATATTCAAAAATATATATTGAAATATATGCAGAAATACATACATGCTCAATAAATATATAAGCATAAATAAAAACAGCAAATAGATAAATGTAAGCAGCAATTAAATTATACACTGAGACAAATGTAAATATCTGTTATAATTAGCTTATTTATTTATTCTTCTTTTTAATAATCACCTCATTTATATATTTTTCATTATAATTGTTAACCTTATTTATACATAGGGGGGCGACAGTGGCGCAGAGGCAATTGGCGGCCGTTGCTGGTTCGATCCCCCGCTCTGACCGTCCTGTCCTTGGGCAAGACACTTCACATGAGTTGCCTGCAGCTCGTGGTCAGAGGACCCGGTGGCGCCGATGTATGGCACCCTCCCCTCTGTCAATCTGCCCCAGGGCAGCTGTGGCTACAATGTAGCTCACCACCATCAGGGTGTGAATGTGTGAATGACTGACTATAGTGTAAAGCGCTTTGGGTCATCAGACTAATTAAAGACAAGTACAAGGCATTTACCATTTATTTATTATTTACTTACATTTTAAATTTATTTATTCATTTATGTCTATGTTTTAATAATTTGTTCTGTTTTATTCTTCCTTTCTACATTTCTACCCCATTTGTTTCTTCCACCGTATTTATTTATGGCTATCCGTTTTCCATTACTGTATGCATTTCTGCCTCATTATGCAAATGAGGAGGGCGGTCTTAAGGGGACAACGGCTCCCAATTGGTTGGTTAACATCAGCCTTGTAGCCTGTGCTGGGGGCTCGCTTTGGCCTGGAGGCAGCAGCGGATACAGTTAGCTCCATATTGTTTCCAGCCATCTAGTCGTGGATATATAAATGTTGAACTTTTGTTGAAAGGCAAAAAAACTGTTGTTATCTCATTGTGCAGTTAATGGGTTAAAACAGAAAATGACACTTTACTGTCCCATAAAGTTGCTCTCTCTGGTTGTATACAGAGTTTTGCTAATTGAGTGTTGCCGCCGTTTGGCTTTTGAACTGGAAGTTACTGATAAGCTTTGAAAATCCTGCTACAGGCACAATCATTTCCAGTTCAAAAGCAAAACAGCAGCGTCTTCCAATTAGCGACTTCTCGTTTCCCACTAGTACCTACCTCTTCAGATAGGTTAATGTCATTGCATTTTTTAAGATGTTGTTGGTTTGAAAAAGTTTTTGTAATTTTTTTATATGCTGTTGAGTTTTTTTTTTTTTTTTGCTGTCAATTGCGTTATTGTGTATTTCAATATTTACTTTTATTTGTATTTGTTTCAAGTTAATGCTAGTGTGTTTTTTAAGATGTTGTCGGTTTGAAAAAATTTTTGTAATTTTTTTATATGCTGTTGAGGTTTTTTTTGTTGTCCTGTTTTTTTAATATGCTGTGTTTTCATTGCGTTATTGTGTATTTTAATATTTACTTTTATTTGTATTTGTTTCAAGTTAATGCTAGTGTGTTTTTCAAGATGTTGTTGTGGTTTTGAATATATTTTTGTAATTCTTAGTATGTTGTTGTGTTTTTTAATTTGTACACGTGCTTAGTGAATGTTGTGTTTTTTAAGATGTTGTTTTGAATATGCCTTGTCTTTTAATTTGGTGATGTGGGTTTCACTTCAGGGCCACCAAAGTTTGATGTTTTTACGCATAATTATAAGTACAGGTTTTGCAAATTTCTTGAGGTTACCCTTCTCAGTTGCATACTCTTTTTTTATTTTTTTTGAATGTGCTATTTTTTTTTTTTTTACAACTAATAACAGGATAGTCCTTTTTTTTTCTTATGTTGCAACTTTGCCCTTACATTTGTCTCCTATTCCTGATTTTTTTTTTTTTTTTTTTTTTTTCCATTTGCGTTTCACTTTGCTGCTAGGACATGAAAATTTCCCCATTGAGCAAAAATAAAGATTATTTCTATTCCATTCTGCTTATCAGCTTTTGGTTGCTCACCAAATAAGGATAAACGTCTTTGCAACAAGTGACTTTTAAATGATATCGCATGAACAGCATCCCCGTCAGTGAATCAACAAAAAAGCTGATTCCTGTCTTGGTCCACTGGCTCTGCATCAATGAGAAAATCCTCTCAACATTTGCATTGTGTGAAGGAACTGCAATCTTTGTGATTCTCAGTAACATGTCAGGCATATGAACTTCTCAAAACATTTGATTCTCTTCTGGTGCACTCTATCCCTTTTTACAAATGTAACAACAAAACTCAGTCAACTGGCACAGCCTTTTTATATTTTTCTCTGTCCATGTGACCGACGACATCTATGGCACCTTTGTCATACACAGAAACACATATGCCATCTTCACACACAGTGCACCCTGCCAACCATTTATCCCAACCGGGACTGTATGAGGGAAATTTGTTTTTCTGCTTTGTCTGTAAAGCCACATATGCGCTGTGAAAGCTTGTAAACAGCACTACAACACTGTTCTGCCTGTGAGTGGAGAAGAACCATCCACAAGGCAGCACTCGAGAATGACATTACAATTTAAGTACAAGCCAATCGAAAATGTACAAGCATAAAAGACAATGAAAACAGGACATTTGCATCAATCTATGAATCTTCCCCAGAACGTGGAAAGTGGACATGTCCAGGTAGAAGAGGACATTTAATCACCCAAGTTTCATGTCAGTTCTTCCTTTGACTATGTGGATAAAAGAAGGTAACATCAGTGTGGCATACAAGTGTCTAAGTAAATCTCTCTAAGTATCTAAATAAGTTTGAAATTGTTATAATTTGCAGAAACTGTAACCTAAACTGAAATAAATGTCACAACAATAAGTCAGATCAGTATTATAATTGTTGTGATGTTTAAAGGCCCTTCTTCTTTATTTGTCTTTTTAAGTTAACTCATATCTGTATGAATAGCTGAGAACAGCAAACACAGGAACACAACCACGCACTAAAATATCATTATCTACCATACACTGCAAATGCCCTCCAGACACAGGTTTCATTTGGGCACATTCATTACCTTTTAATTGCCTCTAAATTGCAATGTGACCCATCACATCAATAACACTATCTTTGCAGCAGCAAAAACGAACCTCAGCAGGGTTAGGTGAGTCAGTGTCTGCATGTGGATGCATGCATGCAAGGAATTGCATATGTAATGCTTATATAATGCCCCGCTGTTTAATTTTTCAGAAAAGAATGACAAAGTGGGTGCAGGATGCAAGCAGAGGCTCATTCCAAATGGTGCTCAGCTGGAGACATCAGCGTGTTCCGAAACGCTATTTGCAGATGTTATAACGATGAAGGTGAATCAAAATGTGTTTCAGTTTAATCCGTTCTGATTACACCCTGTAGTGTCCCGTGTAAGTCTGCCAGCCGTGCTGATTCTAAACATTTCCCTGACCTTCAACATGCACAGAGACAGTGCCCAGCTGCCTTAGATCCTAAAAGAAGAGTATTAAAACAGCCTATAATCTGCATCAATATAAACATATTATCATTCTCTGTTGTATGACAGAAGAGAGGAAAATGAAATGCTGAGTTAATAAAATTTTACTTTATATCAGATTAAAAGAATCATCTTTTGAAAGAAGAATCTGTATTGAATGTTGATTCAACAAAAATATCTGAATATTATATATTGTACTTTTCTGACCATGAGGCACACTTACAATACTTAAATCTTCCAAAAAATTGATGGTGCACCTTACAATCTAATCTTATGTGATAAAATGTCCCAAAAAATATGAAACGTGTAAGAACGACTGCGATAAGCAACGAAGCCGCTCCGCTCGATGGATATTTGGAGCATTACAGTACACTGTGTCACTACCTGATCGGACCCCCTGCTCTTATATATATATATATATATAGTCAGGCGCCTAGCTGTATGTTCGTTACACGCTCAGCCTCCACTCCCTCAGCAATCAGTCACACCTGTCAGGCACCAATCAGTCAGAACTCACTCCACCTGCCAGCCTCTCTACAAAAGCCTCCCTCAGTCTTCTCTTCCCCGCCGGATCGTCATCAGTCACCACTCACCACCTGCAGCTCTCCAGCTCTCTAGCTCTCTCCGGTCGTCCAGCTCCTGCTTCCATCTACATCCTCCAGCTCCAGTCTGGTACAGCCTCTCTGGTCTCCTTCTTCCACAACTATTCCTTCATTCACTAAACTCTTGGAAATAAGCTTTGTGTGTGTGGTGTGTTTTGGTTCTTCTCGACAAATCATGACTATATATATATATATATATATATATATATATATATATATATATATATATATATATAAACCCATCAACCTTTGTGCACCTATGGCTGATTATATTGCCTAGATCTGTCACGGTAGAAAAACAGGCACAAGAGAAATAAATGTTGTTGAAATCCCCACTGATAATATGCATACTGCACCAGAGTCATACCATTGTCTTGTTGATGCACATCTCGAAACAGCATAGTGTCATCAGCAAAAAGTAATTTTTTTTCCCCTTCTAATGGCAGAATGCATCTTTTTTTTTTTCTTGATGGTATTTTTAATAAAACTACAACTTATATAACTACACATTTCAAAAGAAAATGTATTCATAAGGATAGAATCTTCTTCTTCATAGGCAGACAGGAGAGTGTTAAGGGTGGAGTTGAAATCCAAACATTGCCCTTACTTCAGCAGCCATTATGTTTTTGTTTTGGCACCTGTTTCTTGGAGAAATGTCTATGCCAATGTGAATCCGTCAAAAACAGCTGCTACTGCTGCAAAAAAATTAGAATAATCAGAATCAGAAATACTTTAATAATCCGAGAGGGAAAATGCTGTTTCAGTTCATCAGTTTATATGAGCATCAGAAAGTGTTTATATTTCCGTGAACACTCTCCAGAGGCCATAGTCCTTGATGTTATCAGCCGGCCAACAGTTCAGAAAGCATCCACAGATGTCAGCGGGGGAGGAGGGAGCAGGGGAGAGTTTCTGAGAACTCTACGCCATAACAATCCAGGAGTAGAGATAGGGAGGGCATAGACCAAATATGTTATTTGTTATGAGACAAGCTGCACTGACTTTCCTGTCAGCTTTAAGTCTTTTGCAGCCATCATATATATATATATATATATATATATATATATATATATATATATATATATATATATATATATATATATATATATATATATATATATATATCCCAGATATACAGGTGCCAATATATATATATATATATATATATATATATATATATATATATATATATGCTTGCTCAAGAGCATTAGATTAGAATTTACAAATAGAGGAATATGCTGAACCGTTTTTCTCGAGGGAAATGGAGGTCCATATGTGCTTCCCAGGACTGAAAGCATACTCTACTACCTTGTGCATTTTAATCTGCTGTCATCAAGTGTCATGATCTGTGCCTGTTTGCTGTCTGCACCCTGCCACATCCCTCTTCTCTGTTGTAATCAAGCTCATGCATCGCAGTTGCAAGCCTGCCTCCCTGCTCCACTGCAATCAAACTCAAAGCAATCACCTGTTTTCTGCTCTCTATATGCCCACCATAGAGCTTTTTTGGCAATAGATGCCGAGCATTCCTTCCATGCCTTATCACATCAAGACCTCAATCACTTTTCCTTTATTTCCTTGCCTTATCCTTGTCGGACTTTTGCTAAGCTCCTGATCTCTGAACCATGGCTACAATTCCCAACCATGACCTCTGAGACCTGCCTAGCCCCTGAAATTGTCTGCCTGTGTCTCATCAGCCGGTTGATTCCATTTGCACAAATGGAAAATTACAAGTTCTGTTTGCATTCCTGTGACTAGACTAAGTACATAAGATAAATCCAATCTCCTGCTCCTCCTGAATCCAAGATCAAACAACCAGTCTAGGTCTATGTCTACCACCAGACCAGAAGTCCCATTCTATTCTCTATGTCTATCTCTATGTTGCTTGTTTTACCTGCTTCATTTCACCACTGATTTCAATAATTCTCAAGCCCAAGGGCAGGAACACAGGTACACTTCTTGTTTTTAGTTAATGGCATGGAAATAACTACACATGTTTATCAACTGCTCTGTGATTCTACACCAATAGATCAATGACCTGGTACTGGTCCCGGTTTAGGTGGTTGGGGACGTTTGCAATAGTTTTTTAAACACAGATTTATTCTAAATTAACTAACTAAAAACAAAATGTTATGATTGCAAAATGGAGTCAGTAAAACAGGTTTGGAATCTGCAGCAAACATGCTAAAAATAGGCATGATATTTCTATGACACAATTTTCCCAGAACAAACTATGCCTCGCCAGCATCCAGTCATTGCTCTGACATCTCTTTGGTCATTGCTTAAAACTCTCGCCCATCTTTTCTCACAGACTCTTACGCCATAACATTCCAAACACTTAATCTGAACTCTGCTCTTGTAATTGACTCCAGTGCTGCACATTGGTGCTGTGAGTTGCATGTGTACATCACCATTACCTTGGAGTACTGCTAGTCGCAAAATTAATTAAAGTTTAATTTGGCCTTGTCTGGAGATTATGGTGGTCTGAGGGGTTGTTAAAAGCAAATCAAGACTGAAGAGTCTTTCTGGATCTGAGAAAATGACTCTTTACTGTAAGGTGAAATTAAATAGTACAGGAGTGTTACACTATATTGAGAGTCCGCTGGGAAATTTTCAGTTAAACTATAGTTCTCTTAGCTCTCATTTCTGAGGGTTCTGCGGGTAATTGTTAAGGGTAGAATTTCTTAGAATTACGTTTCTGCAAAGATGCTTTCTTTGTGACCTAATATCAGCAAGTAATATCACAGTAAGCAGAGGAAATTAGTATAACACATTCAAACTTAGAGAAAGTTATTGTGCCCAAACACCCCTAGCAGATTTTGGTGTAATGTTTTGAAGGATTGCAGGTTAACACAAAGGTGAATGAATAACTGTTATCTTTCGGGAGCAATCTAAGGTCTGAAACTGTTAGGGGTATGAACGATTTTGAGCATTACTGTACATAATATTTGCAAATATAAGACTCTAATCTAAAAATTATTGCAACTTCAAGGGCTAAAAGTAATATAAATAAAGAGAAATTAAGTTGCAAAATAGTCCACCCAAGCCTTAAACTGAGCAGTAAGAAGACTTGAAGTGAAAAATTATATACCAGGGAATGTGAAGTAATTTTTTTTCTTCAAAAACTTAAAGAATAGAAATGTAATTCCGGATCTCTGAAAAACTAAATTTGGCTGGAATGGACATTATCGGTCACCTACATTGTGTTAGCCAACTAATTTATTTCCCAGTCCAAATTCATCTTTCAGAAATATCAACAGTGCCTCATTATAAACCCCATAAACATTTTCACATTTTGTCACATTAATAGGAACATGGATAGTGCTGAAAGAGTAAAGTCCTATTGCCAGTTATCCACAAGGCATGGAGGGTACATAAAATTGCCCATACATTTGAATAAAAACACTATCGTCACATAGAAATGTGGTCATGGCTGCATCATGCAGTGGGGATGCTTGTCAGGATCAGAGGAAAAGGTTGTCAGAGTTTATTGGCAGATGGACAGAGCTAATGCTAACGCTAAGGTGTGTTTGACTGCAATACTATAGTTGATTTAACTGGGATAACATGCATGTAAAATAACATTAATAAAATTCAACACTTCTAATTTTTTGAAAATGTATTGAATTATGAGTCTCAAAAACTAACCTTGTCTTGTTTTCATGTCAACTAGCTAGCCTGATTTTAATTTTGCATTATTTAGGAACTAGGAACCTTTTTGTCATTTTAGTTTACAGATCATCCTGTCTCTAGACTATCCAAAGCATGTCACCAGTCCACCCGTTGATGTATTCATTGGAAAAACTGATGGAACTTCATCCAGCAAGTTGTATTTTTAATTACAGCGACCAGGGGTTCACTTGTCTATAAAAGAAATTATATATTCTGAGTATTGGATTTCACAGTAATTCACTAAATCCTTCCATCCATTTTCTGACCCGCTTTATCCCTCATGGGGTCGCGGGGGTTGCTGGTGCCTATCTCCAGCGTTCACTGGGCGAGAGGCGGGGTACACCCTGGACAGGTCACCAGTCTGTCGCAGTGCAACACATAGACAGACAGGGCAAACAAACATTTAAGCACACACTCACACCTAAGGACAATTTTCACTAAATACATTTAAATTCAAAATCTGTTTGCTTGTACATGTAGGTTTAGTGAAGAAACTACTGAGAGTGTGTGCAAATGTCCTCTTCAGTCCTTCGTTGAACTGAATATATCCTCCAGCAGCTGATTTTTGGTTCATCAAAAGACTTTCTCTTTGCTGAGGCAAGCAAAGGCCATAGCCCTGCTAATCTCTACAGGACCAAAAGTGGATCCGCCAAAGTCTTCCCAGCTCTTTAATTATACCCCCATTATACCCTTCGCAAACCCTTCCAATACTTGTCCCTGAAATCAAGATGAAGATAAACAAATCAATATTAACCCTCCTCAATCGCAGAGTTTGATCTTAGAGACATTGGACATCTTGTAGAGGTGTTGGTTACCCCAGCATTCATCTTGTTTTAGTATATATCTCATCTTTTTGGGTAAAGAAGCAGATCTATTCCATCTATACCCAGAGAAATCTGTCTTGTACCAAAACATACATAAATATTCTGCAACATCTCACCACCCTTTCACCCAATCTCAGCTGTGCAGCTCTCATGCAAACTCAAACCCCTGCATGCTCATACATTTCTGCTCATTAGAGCCTGTTCATACTAGCATGAAAAAGTAAAACTTCCCTAACTTGTCATTTTGGTTAAAAAGTACCAGCATCAGCCACATTTACTTTACATACCTCTGTCCAGGGATCAGATGTCAGAAGGTGACAACTGGTTGGAGGGTTATTTTTATTGCAAAGGAAATCTCCAGCCCTTTTCTAATCTTCCTCCTTGCTTCCCATGAAAGCTCTTTATCTTATACATAAAGTTTGATTTAGAATGCTGTATCTGCCTTTTGATCCTCCCTTCTAGACAGCAAACTGAGTAAACATTTCTGCAGATCGCTGTTCTGATCGCTGTTAACTGATGCTGTTAACGTAATGTAGTTATTTGTAGGCGTACATGTTGAAATCATCTCAGTTCAATAAACACAATTTTAAGAGTTAGCTTTGTGTGCAAAATCAGCATTCGATGCTTTGACAGCTTCATCTTTGATTGCCAGAGTTATTTTGTAACAGTATGTCTACTCCATAAATGAATTCTATTTTGGCACTTTACAACAACTAACCATAATATATTTTATTGGTACATATTTGTGTGCAGCAACATGGAGTCAATACTTTACTCTTTTTTTTTTGCTGCTATTCCAGCTGTGAGTCTTCTGGCTTTATACAGACTGAGACTTTTGGAAAAAAAAAAGAAGTCTTCTTAGCAGGAAGGAGAACATCTGTGTAAATCTATTTTAAGTCTTGTCATGACCATCTGTTTACGTCCTTGCTGGAGAAAAGCCCCCACACAGCATGATGCTGCCACCGCCATGTTTTCAATGTGATGTGTTCAAGGGGGAGTGCGTGTGTGTGTGTGTGTGTGTGGGGGGGGGGGGTTATGTCATATGTTGAATTTTGTGGCTGAAACATATCAAAATGCGGAAAGGTTTACGCGGTGTGAATGCTTTTGCGGGTCACTGTATATGTGGAACATATGTTGGCTTTAAAGCCTCGTGCACTGCTTGTGTTTTCTCACACCTTCCTCAGAGGACAGAGCCCAGAGCGAGAATCTCTGCCTTAATGAAATCCCAGAGTTGCCGGATTTTTCCATCTTAACTGTTTTAACCTCTGGTAGATTTAATCGCTTAAGGCTCAACTTGCGTTTGATTTTCACCCACGTCTTAAAGTGACTTATCCCCAGTTTAGCTTTGCCTCAGTCTGAACTATATTTAGCCACCATGCACTGGTTATTTTCATCGACTTACATGCGATCCCCTCAGACACACCTCATGACTGAGGAGGCAGCTGAATAATTATCAAATCTACAATCCCCTCTCTCATATGAGTCCAGGAAAAATATCTCCACAATCAGGGATCTCCAATGATCCGGGATGACTGATAAAAGGGTCTATAAATAGATGACAAATTAATGTCCAAGGGAAAAACAGCTTTTTTGAATATTTTATGGAATCTGGCTTCATATTTCTCGTGGTGAGAAAGAGTTCCAGCCCTGCTTCTAGAAAAGGTCCAATATATCTCTGTTACTTATTTAAGCCTCTCTTTAAATGTGCCCATAGATCTATTCAGTAAGTTTCAATAGTCTGAAAGACTTCCATTCCTTTACTCTCATAACATGTTGCCTACCCCTACATGTCCCCGAAGCATATAGTTTTTTGTTTTGCAGATTGAAATGATGGTGAATTTGTGGCTAAACATCAAAAGTAAACAGGTGTTCATAAATCTGCTGTCTGTTGGCCCGGTGCCTAATTTCCATAATATGATGCATTAACATTTTCACTGAATATTCAGCCCTTTTTTTTTTTTCGTGCATCCGTTGAGTCTCACTCGGCGGTCCCTCGAATTAAAAAGCTAAAACATGCAGAATGGTGGTGTTACCACGAGACGGCTCAGCGTCTTGCATGTCGGCAGCATATGGCTTTGGGAATATCATTCATTCAAGTGCTGGACTGATTGGTGCACCATTGCCATCTGGCTGTCAGTCACACTTTTGTTCCCTCCGACGACCAGAATGGACCAAGTGTATATGTAAATATAAATATTCATTGTTTCTGTTGTGTTTTTCCGGTGAAGTATTTGATTGGTGTTACGACAGCGGTGTTTCATGTGAATGTCAGAAAGAAGGCTTACAATTGGAGCACATTGGAGCTGCTCTAAAATCCTACTTCAGTCGGCTGATTTCTGTTTTACCGGTAATGACACAATTTCAAATAACTGGATGTTTTTCAAAAAAAAAGTAAGCATGAAAATATTTTTAGCAGTCTAGTGCTGTTGCCTGACTGAAGGCACAAGGTAACTGGTGGAAAAATATCTCATGCATCCCCTCCTATGATTGCACAGTATTACATTATCAGCAGTATTAAAGAAGGAGCTGTCTCCTTTTCATTGCCATGTTGCGGTGGCAGAAGACAGGGTTCACCTGGTGGGCAACAGCTGGAGGTGCGTTTTGATTAAACCACTCAGATCACACTGCACACATGGGGCATGCATATGGGCCGCAGCTCAGCTTTCATACAGTGATGCAGCATGACATAACCTGGTAAGCCGGCTCTGTGAGATCTACAGACACGCCATTCTGTATCACATTTTGTTTGTGTTAAACAAGTTACTGACAGAATTTAATCTGCTTTTTTTTTTTTTTTTTTTACATATAGTAATGACCCCCAAACAATTCAGCTTCCCTCGGGCTCAAGATTAAACGTCGCTCAAGATGCAAAACCCCGTTAGGTATTCAGTTTCTTCATTAAGAAATGTTTGCATATTCAAGTCTAATAGCCTTTTTTCAGTCTTTGAAAGTAAGTGATTTGGTTTTATGCATTTGTTTTCTATACCAGCTTATCCATGCAGGGTTGCGGGGGTGGGGGATTGGCTGGGGGCTGGTACCTATCTCCAGCAGTTTGTTGGGCAAAAGGCGGGGTACACCCTGAACAGGTTGCCCGTCCATCACAGGGCTAATTGGATTTTGTTCCAAATGAAATTTATTCATCCTTTTTTTATTTATCAAGCAAGATAAATATTGTTTGATAACTATTTCTTAATTCTCAGCCAGTCATTAGTGGAATTACTGTTATCACTGTGATCTTGCAGGGTCCACTTCTGGTCCGCATATGTTTTTAAATGTTTTTTATTGGGGTGTTTGTTTTGTTTTTTCCCCACATGGTTTCATATTTTCTGGAAGCTTTTTCCTATCTGATACACAGTTAAAACACAGTGGATGCTATAATGGTGAAGCTCACCATTTTATGTTATTGGCATCTTATCTGTTTGTGTCCACTCCGTTTTCTCCCGTAGTGTCTTGTTTAATGTTCACTGTTCTTACCTGCCTTAGGACAGTGGATGCAAATTAGCTCTTGTGCTAATTCTGGCATATTTACATTGATGCTTTAAGCTGACATGTTGATGAATGTGCATTGTCCTAATTCAAATAAATAAATAAAAATAGGATCACCCAACCATGTTACCTTCAGCTCCATCCACTTTCAGCTCAAACATGTCCTCTGTTCTGGTGTCCAAATAATTTCAAAATTTTTTTGTATCCATTCTTTCTGGAAAACATTTTTCTCATCTTAATTTTTTATTGTTTTGTTTCAGCAGCAGTTGGTCGAGCAATCTTTAAAAGGTTCAGAAGCAGTTAAAAAGGTTAAGGTCCAGGCAGTGAATACATTAAAACTAAGGATCATATGCTGCAAAGTCATATTTATATGGTGCATTGTACAAGTAAGAAGGTAATTATTACAGTAAGGATGTAATAACTGTCCATCTTGTAAAGAAGAATCTGATGATCCTGTTTGTTGCGCCGATAAAACTGTTAGGCTATGCTCTCCTTGTGTTGTAGCGTACGATAACATATCCCAGAACACACAGTGGGCCTTTAGTGAGAAGGTGGTCACAGAACATCTATACTAACACCCTTTGTGAGAAAACAATAAAGCCTGCTTGTACCTTCTGAAACAGTGTTAAGCATGATGTTGTGCACCTACAAATTAGGTTTTTCATTGTGGGAATTAAAGCGTCTAGCAGGAGTCATAAAACATCAGTGACTCAAGTTTGCTTGAACGCTGGCTGCAAACTTCTAAAGTCTTGACTGTTTCATGACTAACTTCCTTCATCTAGACAAATAGTCGGCTGAAAAGAGAGGGTGAAGACAGAAGAGTGTCCTATGATCAGTGTGTATCTACCACTTTATTTCTCAAGTTAACTGTGAGGCAAGTTTTGAAATGCCTCGGTGCAGTTTTCAGTATTTTGCTTTTTTGCCCCTTGGCCACAGCTGTGGCTCAACCTCCTCCACTGCCTTTAGATTCCACTTTACCTTATCAGTTGCCAGCAGATAGAAACCCAGAACATTTGGAGGGAAATGTAGTGTCGCATTGAATGGTTAACATAGGAATCGCCTGCAGAGTTGCAAAGACAAATGTTCTCCATCACATTGATTAAATTCTTCTTAGCCGGTGTCCTTGGCAAAGTGTGTTGGTGTGAGTGACTACCACATGGAGACTTAGTGGATTAATTAGAACTGGACCAAGTAGAGCCGGTTAGCTTCCAGTTACTCTATACTAACATCTTCTGTCAGTGATATTCAGAGATTGCTTTACCAAGTAATTGTCATTTATAAGAATCTAAAACATGCAATAAAATAAACTGTTTCATTTGTACAAAAGATATTAATGAAGTTGTTTCTTTCTTTAGATAATTAGATGTCACCTTACACCCAAGCAGAAGAAAACTTGTCTGAGGTATATATGCCCAACTCCTTAGTCGGCAATGTCTCTTCTCCTGCTTGCTTTTAGTCTCCATGGTAACTAACTGCAGTGTTAGCCAATGAATGAAGATAGTTTCCATCACAGTAATGGTTTACCATAACATTGGAAAATAATGTTTCTGATCCAGGAGGTTTGATTCCATTTTAGTTTGGGGAAAAGTTTGGAGCCAACAACGGGAATGCATGGATCTGTCTTACTTTGTATCAGCGATTCAGGCTGGTGATGGTGGTATGTTGGTGTGCTTTTCTTTCTGAGAACACTTTGGGCCTTTTAATACCAATAAAGCATTTTTTCAAATACCACAGCCAAACAGAGCGTTGTTGCTGACCATGTCCATCCATTTATGACTACAGTGTGCATCTTCAGACAGCTGTTTTCAGCAGGATAGTTCACCATGCCACAAAGCTCATATAATCTCAAACCAGTTTCTTGACAATGTATTCCTATGTCCTCAAGAGTCACCACAGCAGAAGCAGATGAAACAGCTGCGCAGCTGACAAATTTGCAATCATTTCAATATAGACCAAAAATCTCAGAGGAATGTGCTGGCACCGTATTGAAGCTGTGCCATGCAGAATTAAGGCAGTTCTGAAGGAAAAGGTTTCTCCCACCCTCATAATTTGGTCGATGACCATAGATAAAATTAACCTGACTCTAGCCAGATGGATATCGCTCCGCCTAGCTCCACTTACATCCATCTGGGACCTCTCCCATAGAGAGTGATTTCTCCAACCAATTTTATTGTCTAGCCAATCAGGACGCAGGGCTGGAGTTTCGTAGATGTGACGTAGTGGAGAAGCGACCGTGAGACTGTTTTGATTCAGACAACAATGACGGCTCGCATCGAGGAAGCAAGTGTTAACATTGATGCTGCTATTTCTTCCGTGTTGTCCAATCTACCTAATATTGTTTCATTAAAAGAACATCAGAGAACGCCTCTGAAGGCTTTTGTTGGTGGAAACCATGTTTTCGCCCTTCTCCCGATTTGGCAAGTTTTGTTTTCCGGGGCGGGCGTGTCCGCGGCGGAGCGGTTAGCACGAACCATATTAGGAGGCCTTTAGTCCGCCGACCCGCGGCGCTTTGCCGCCTGTCTTTCCCCCTCTTCCTGTCAGCTCACTGTCAATAAAACGCGTGCCACTAGAGCCGCAAACACGTTTAAAAAAAAGTTTATTTTTTTCCTGCGTCGCTCTCACAGGATTACGGGTTGGCTTCGGTGTGAGTGGTTGAAATAGCACGTCAGTAAAGATGACAGACAAGTGGCTTATCCAATCATATGCAAGGATTTTTGATAAGGCCCAGCCTTCAGTAAAGGCAATTCGTATGGAGAGGTCCCAGATGGATGTGAGTGGAGCTAGGTGGAGCGACATACATCTGGCAAGGGTCAGGTTGAGATAAAATGACAGAGATTCAGCATTTCTAATTATTTTGGTAATGTTTTGAAGAAACTTGACTTTTGACCATTTAGAGCATCTAAAACATGTATCATAAAACTTAAGTACATTGTTTTGAAGCAGCTGCATTTTCATTTAATATTAGAAAAAAAACAGAAATTCATAGAAAAACATTAGGCCCTCTGAAAAGGCTAATGCTGTAACTGCCTCCACGATACAAATGCAGATGGATGAGCTGTGCTCCCTGATCTTGCGTGTGTTGCGACCAGTAGATGGGCCATTTAGCAATCCAATCATCTGTTTGATATGAGCCTTTTAAATTTGTCACAGATAGTTATACCACATGTCACGGGCACAGTTAACAGCAGTTGTTTCAGCCATTCAGTGAGATTGATTTGTTTCAAAGGAGGATTGGGCTCCACCAGTCTAATCTTGATAGATGTGACAGGGTTTGGGGAAAGCTGAAGAAAAGGGTCCAAACAGATTAATACGGATCATTATTTCTTTCTTTTGTCTTTGTACCCCAGTTATCACACATTAACAATCCAGGCACTTACAAAAGCAGATTTTGGGGAAAACCTCCTTTAAATTAGCAACAAAATGTTCACTCTCTTTTAGCTATCCTTTTCCCCCTTGTCATTAAGCTGCCAATCAAAGTTAGGGAGTGGCTAGGGATCCAATCAATCAAGCTGATTGGGAGTGTCAGGGAGTAGCTGCTTTAAGCAGCCAGAGGTTGCGCCTGTTGCAAACTTCATTTAACCGACACAGCACGTTCAGCCGCCATGATAATTAGGACAGAGTCCTTGTTCATTTTCCAACTTAAGCATGACGCTCAGTGTAAATGAACCTCTACATAACATACAGTGTACAATAGTGTTTTTAGAGGGTTTTAACATGAACACTGTAGTGTATTTGAATATTATCAGTTTAGTCTAGACTAACATGCAGAGGCTGTTTTTGAATACTGGCAAATTGTCTTTAATTTAAGATTAAAATATTCTTTATAGTGTTTAATAAGAGCCACAGCCAAGTTTTGGACTTTATTTTGCAAGAAAATAAAGTGGTAGCTTTGAGAAAATCCGTATAATACACTTAGCCAAATGCGGTAAATCTAAAGAAGTGGATTGGTAAAAAAAAACAACTTTATAATCATCTTTATTGTCATTGCAATATAAATTCCAATGAAATTTGTTCTTTGCTTTTAACCCATCTCCTTGGAGAGCAGTGGGCTGCCATTGGGAGGCGCCCGGGGTGCTATCTGAGGTTAAGGGTCTTGCTCAGGGATCCAGAGTGAAAGTGTGTGGGAGTTGAACCCAGAACCTCCGGGACACAAGTGCAATGTAATATACGTTACATAGGCACTTAACATGTGTTAAGTGCCTTAACACATGTTCATTTTAATTTGGACTCTATTCGAGTGGGCTCTAACTCAAATTGTCAAGTGCCGGTGTCTCGCAGCTTCTATATGTATCCCTTGCCATGCACACTTGAATCAAATAGTTAAACTGCCTCACTAACAGGCAGTCAAACTCTACAGAGCTCTGCTAATGAGCTAATGTTGGAGCAAGGTGTGTTGAAACGGAGACACTGGAGTAAGAGACCACAGTTTTACCTAACCCTAATCCTAACAAGGCTGTATCTTTAGCTTCAATTGTAACTGTCCAAAACTAACTCTACGGCAAAATGAAGTTTGAGAGCATTGGTGGGTTCACTTAAACCACGATACACCCCTCACCCTTTGGCATTACGACAGTGCTTGAAATGTTTTACACATCCTTTCACATCACAGCATATCATATTACTGTCTATGTGATAGTTGTGCATTTTTGTTAAATTAAAGTATGCACAGCTTTTAGTTAACTTTTTTCTAAAAGCATGCATTTGTATTCAGTAATGTTTACTTTATTGTCCTCAAATAAAATTAACCAATTTCCTTCAGAAATCTATTAATTGATAAATGTGGTACACCACTGTGTAATTTAAACTCATGTTTAATGCATCTGTGGTGGGATCAGCCATCTTCTATGGTGATTAGTTGGAGGCGCATCTTATCTGTAACTGAGGTGAAACAGCTCGTTAAAGCCCCACTAGGTAACATTTTACCATAATATATATTCTTCTAAGTCCCTGTGATTGTAATCTATGTGATGATATGAGAAGATTGAGGGGTCTGTCACCTTCCCCTAGTGTCTCTGGCCGGAAAACCACACAAGCAACTTTCTATGCATCAGCTCTTTGTAGTAAGTATTTACGACAGTGCTTTTTTTCAAAAGGTCCTGTAGGGGAAAATTGCTTAGTATTAGCCCGTTTACACTACCCCTTTTTAACCGTGCCAAGACCAGTCCGAGCTCGGTAACTGAGATCACTATGGCCCAGTTCTATGTGTAGGCTCGCCACGGTTTTTCCCTGGCTCAGTTCTCAGATAACAAAGAGCGCATGAGCAGAACGCGTCATTTCTTTACAGCCAGCTGACATTTCAGACATTCATAAAAATACTAGCTTCTGTGACTAGCTACTGTGACACATGATTTCCAGTGATGATTCTGCTTAGCATTCTGATGAACCTCAGCGTCTGTCGTTGTTTCCTGCTTCTGTAAATCCTTATTAGACTTTCGTTTGTCTTATCCACTTCCCAAAAGCCGACTCTGTCAAGTAAATTCACCAAAGGTTGCCGTCTTCGCCTGACTCTCCGCAAACACCGAAATATCACAATAATAATCAAACATAACTTCCTGAATGTTACGGGCGCCACCATTTTTATTTGCTTGATTCCTCCTTCAATCCTAGACAGCAGTAGTACCGTAGATCGTCACTAGGAGGCGAGGAAACCAAGGAACCGAGATAGCGTGATGTGTAAACCGTCATCATCAGAACCAAGCATTTCTTGGTCATACCCCAAGCTTGGCTTGGTTAACTGATCCAAGCTTGGACCGAGCTCGGCACGGATTGGTTTAACAAGGGTAGTGTAAATGGGGTTTATGACTTTAAACTCATTAGGAGGGTCATCTCTGTTCTGGGATGCCCCCTAGATCCAGTGTAGGTGGTGGGAGACAGAAGGTGTGTATGAAAAATCCCATCACTGATGGACAATGTCTCCCACCCCGAGCATGGAGCTGCTGCAGAGCTGGAGAGCTCTTTCAGTGACAGACTGCTGCATCCCAGATGCTCCAAGAAACATTTCTGCAGGTTGTTCCTCCCAGCTGCTGTTAGACTTTATAATCTCTGCTGCTCACAACAGACTCAATAACTGTTTCCAACATGTTAATGGTTGCACAAATCATGAATCGCTCATAGTCTCTCAGATACTGAGGTACACTTACACACTTAGCTACTTCAAAATACTGCTGTACTGTCATGCAGATTGCATGACAGTACTGTTTACCTTGAATATTTAATTTTTTTACCTGTGTATGCCGTATTATCAATAATTGTGCAATTCTTGAGCTGGTATTTATTTTTACTTTTATTATGGCCTTTCTGATAAGTTCGCTCTCTATTTCTTTAGAATTTGCTTGTTTTTTTCATTACTATAAATTGTGTGTAACTCTTTGTCTTTGCCACTCTCAGACCTGAATTTCCCGATTGGTGGCACAATAAAGGATTTTCTTATCTTATCTTTTTGGTGAAGACCTCAGAGTGTCTTTAGAGAACATTAGTAAACAACCATAATCATGATGACCAAGGAACAATATACCACACTCTGAAAAGCTTAAAGAGCAATGTTTAATCCATTGTCTAAAGATAGTATGGCACACTATGGTAAACTAACCAAGATATGGCCATCCACCAAAATTGAAAGGTAATGCAAGCTGAGCAAAAATCAGTAAAGAAGCCATGGGACATTTGGTGCCTCTGGAGGAGCTGTAGAGCTCCACAGCTTAGGTGGAAAGTAGCTGTCAGGACAACTATTAGTTGTGCATTGTGCCGTGGGATAAATGTCCTCAGCTGGGACGTGAAAGTTGGTCACAATTAATGGTAAAGTTGGATAGAGTAAATTGCAGGACCCATTAGAGGCTGCAAATGACTTCCAGCTTCCAGCAGGAAAACAGCCTTAATCACACAGCCAGAGCTACTTTGGAATGATCAAGCCATATTCACGTGTTAAAATTGCCTCATTGTCAAAGTTAAGACCCATCCAATTGAGAAATGTGTGGTGAGACTTAAAAACTGATGCTGCCAGGTGCTCTTCATTCTGTCTGGCTGAGCTTGAGGTATTTTGCAAAGAGTGAGAACAAACCTCAGACCCCAGATATGCTAAGCTCATAGATCAATGCCACAGAGATATTGACTCCAGGAAGGTATATAGAAATACACAATCACACTTTTCACATTGTATTGTTCAACGGAACTTTGAAACAATGTATCTCATTCCTTCATTTTGATCATAAGGCTCTGGTTTGTCTTGGTCTATCACATTAAATAAATGGAAATGTGTGGCTGTAATGTGGCAAAAAAGCTAACAGGGTTCAAAGAGCTGTGAGCCTTTAGTGTTAGGCACAACACAACTGACACATTCAGCACTTTAAAATTTTACGTATACACACACACACACACATATATATATATATATATATATATATATATATATATATATATATATATATATATATATAAAGAACCGAATAACAACCGGCTGACTGCAGTATTTTAGAGTTGTCTCACCTCATGGCAGAGGTTTCTCATATAAAGGTTAAGGTCTTAACAAGTTCATAACAGCAAAGTAGGTGCTTGCAACAGTGATATCAGGGTTATGACCAGTGCTTATGGCCAGAGAGACGGCTTTGCATTGATTACCACAGCAGCTTCAGAATATAACCCGACCCCCTGAAGCCAGCGCTCCATCACTCCTCCCTCCTTCCCTCCGCCCCTCCTCCAGTCTCAGCCCAACCGATGATGTCTGTCTCCCTGAGCTGTCAATAGAGCCTGATGGGCCTTTTAGACACTTATCAATATTTAACCAGCCTCCCCCATTGACTCAGCAATTACTGCCTAATTGATCTTAGATTGATTACCATTAGCACCACAATGGTAGTATTGGTTAGAGGCAGGAGATGATAAAAATCCTTAGTGTAAAATTACATAATCTTTTTTTATGCAGCCGCTGTGGGAAATGAAATGTCCGCTGAATGAAAAGTGACTGCATTGAGAAGTCGTTCATATTTCCTCTTATATTTGTGGCACTGGGATTGAGACTCGAATGGAAAGGGATTGTTTAATCCACTAATCAACGACAAGGCTTAAATATAGTTATTACATTTATTCTATTTCTTACAAGTCACACTTTTTTAATTTAAAGCAAACAGAGAGATGTAAGCCAAACATAGTTTGGAGGAAACCAAATTATTTGGGCTGTCAGGACTCGATGGTATAGCTGAACAAAACGTATTAAAGCTCTACATGGTGTTTCAATGTATTTTGTAAAAGGTATAGAATTTTATTTAGGTATTTTCTAAGTCGGGACAAATGTGAAAGAAAGACATAAAGTTCAGTAATTGCCTTTACAGACTTTCGTCCATCCATTTATGTATCCATGTTTATCCATCCACCTGTATTTAAGACTGATCTCGTCTTGCATTTGTGCTTTAAAGCAACACTGTATAAGTTTTGACCCAAGTTTTATTTTAATTTGAGATATATTAAATCATTTTTTAGGTCAATAAACAACACTTGGCATGTATGGATGCTCAGCGCAGGCTGCCCTTCTCAAAAACTCACCTATGTAACTTCAGAGTTGCGGAGCCAACTCGGAATGGGTCATGTGACCTAGAACGCCGCTTTACGGCAGTCTGAGCTTCCATTTAACACCAGAGTTGTCATAGCCATTTTAATTATTACAAATACAATAAATATAGTTCACCATCCTGCATGTCAGCTCGTTTCCTCTGTTGAAGTTCCTGCAACCCTTCATAATCAGATGACTGAGCCTGCTGTCTGCCCCATCATTCTCTTCCACAGCTCCTGGAGCTCCCCCTCCCTCTCCCTCTCCCCCCGGCTCTGCCTCGTCCTCTCCATTTCAGTGGGAGACTCTGAGCATAATCTATAGGGGTGAATGAGGCTGTGTCTTTACAATTAATTATATGACTTTCCGATCCGCTGGTCTGAAGTGGAATAAATTCCAAAATTTTGCAACAGTGCAGTGTTGCCAATGGCCTTTAGCAGCACTAAACCTGAGAGTTACAGGTCTAGTGCCCCCTAAAGGCTAAACATTATATGGTGCAGCTTTAATACTCGGACTAAAAAAGACTGCAATCTCTGGAGTTGAAAAAAGTATGGAATTTAGATATAGCAGGGCGGCACAGTGGAAAGGTGGTAGCACAGTTCCCTTGCAGCAAGAAGGTCCTGGGTTCGAACCCAATGGAGTTTTGGAGCATGTGCTCCCAGTGCATGTGTGGGTTTTCTCTGGTTACTCCAGCTTCCACAGTCCAAAAACATGACTGTTAGGTTAATTTGTCTCTCTAAATTGTGTGTGCATGCATGGTTGTCTGTCCTGTGTGTCTCTGTGCTGCTCTATGATGGACTAGTAACCTGTCCATCACAAGTTGACCGCTGGATGGACATGCGGGTATAAATAATGGATGGATGGGTATAGATATAGCAATACTTATGAACCCTGCCTCTTCAGAATGTAATAAATGCTTCATAAACATATATTCACAACCCTCATCTCCTCAATAAATTGATGGATTTTTTACAGCTGGAAGTAGATTTTTGTTTTTGACCATCTCCACAGCAATGTATTGGATTCTATGTGGATGAACTAGCATGGTGGCAGTTAACAGTCTTTTGTCTAAATGACAGATCAGTGGTCCTGCTGCAAATCCTATACCCTTATACTATATGGATAATTTCTGAGGTAAAACACAAGAGTGGAAGTACACAGGAAGTAGACACAACTGCCACCTACGGGCCAGGGCAATGGTTACTTACTAAGGAGAATGATCACGTGCTAGTGGACTGACATTGGCCATCCGTAAGGACAGATAATTTTTTGACAGGTCCCCCTGCTGCTTGTTCTCCAGCACCCTAATTAAATAATAGTAATGGTAAGAATGTTGTCCCTGATAAAAGGCTAAACTTACATTCCAAAGTTCCAGTGAATAAATAGGAGAATGTATTTCATCCGGTCGTGTAGGCTGGAATGTCTTTTTGGAAATCTAGCAATGTCAAACCTCAGCATTTTCTGCTCATACAAATTTCTGAGGAGTAATTTTACCACACAACTTCAAACAGATGACATATAATATTATTTCTCAGAAGTTCCGTGTCTGAGGGCCCTTTATTCTTCTTGTGGGAGCGGATCATGCTTGATCATGTTAGACCAAAACATTGTGCAGTGTCTGCCAGTAACGGGGCTAAACTAGAAACCAACCTCTGACTAATTAAAGCCTTCGACAGATTGTGTGAGTCAGACTGTGAGGCTTTCTGGTGTATGATCGAATAGCAAACTAAGGTGAGGGGAAGCTTTCGGGAAAGGGAAGCACTAAAAGTTACAGAGCTCGGTCTTAGATGCATCATGATTAGACCTCTGGAACCTTGGTGAACATCAAGACTGTTCTCGAGTTTCAGCTCAAAGTCTAACTTTAACTTTTCCATTTTTTTCCTCTCTCATTGTAATAACCAAAGCTACTAACCACGTGGAAGGTTATTCATTTTGGCCGGAATCACACCCCAGAAACATAAACATTTATTTTACCTTAGACGTCGAGAGAACACATGAGAATGCTCATGCTGGTGCAGTATAGCACGCACGGTGATGCATTTCATTCACCCGCAGAGCCTGAAGAGGTTCAGAACAGAGCAAGTGTTATTCCTTCATGATGGACGGAACATAGCTGTGGAGAAATACCTCCAGATTAATTTATTTCTGAAGCGATTGTAACTATCCTAAATGCTAATTATGAACTATGCTCATAATTCAAGAGAGACTGTATAGCTTTACCTTCCTCTGGCTAAATCCCAAATCTTTAACGACTGCTTTGTTGTGCTTTTGTCAGCAGAACTCACCTTGGCTGCATGAAAATTCAAAACACTTAATTTGGATGTTTTACGGAACAAACAGCAGGTTTATGTATATTTCTCGAGTACTGTCAAATTATGTGTAAGAGGACTAATGATTGTGTGCATTCTGAAAACCAACGAAACGGTTGCTCGAGACCAAATGAGAGGCTCTCAGACCAGCTGTCAAAAACATCAAAAACTAATGGTTTACATGCCGCTTTTTTTCCCCCAACAGTCTCATAACCTTTTCCATGTTACTTATCTGCTTTGCACTGATTTGATTTCGTCCATTTGTCCTCCATGTTTTTCCCCCCCAACCCTCCCGCCGTCCTTCAGTTATCCATCCTTTAAAAGTCATCTTAGGTTAGCTGGAATGTCACATCGCTCAAGTGTGCCCTCTGGGGCAACCGGTGTTATTTTAAGGGGTCATGTACATTTATCCGAGCAATGAATAAAGAAGCGCCCTGAGGCTAGAGTAAAGGGGAGCCCGAGAAGGGCCATGAGCGGGAAAAGACAGAAATTATTTAGTTTGGCAAAGTGTACTTCAAAGAGGGAAATCTTCTTTAAAGGGTCAAAGTTTAAAGATATTCCACCGCTGGTCATTAGCTGGACTTCTGTTTGGCTCAGTGGACCTCGGACTCTTCGCCCAAGAGACCAAACTGACTTACATGTTGTTAATGTTTGTTTTTAACACCGGTAGACTGCGAAGGCACACACCGAAACTTTGCATCAGGTGATTAAACTCCTTTTCGCATAGTTAGGAGAACTCATTTAGCCCTGTTTAAGTTACATTAATTTGAGAAAATTGTTATGTGAAAATATAAAAACATTTTAATGAACTCCAGCGGTATTTTCATACCACACACAGAAAAAGGGAAAGCAAAAAGAAGTTATTTTGACCATTAGCCGCTGCCTGGGATGCTTGCAGCGGCCGCAGTGCTCATTAAGCAGTGATATAAAGCGCAATCTCATAATGACTAAAGATCTGTTGTCTGGTAAGCACTAACAAAACGATTGATTCGTAAGCAGTGGAAGAGAGGAGGCCAAGAGGAGAAGGAGAAAATTATAATGAGAGTGTGAGAGGGGGGAGGGGGAGGCATTTAGTTGGCAGACAGTTTCCTGATTCAGCCAGGCTGGAGAGCAGGGGTAGCTGTCTTCTTCCATGTACCTCATCTATCACTGCCTATTTCTAGGAGACTCACCCCTTTCCCTCACCACCACCACCACCACACACACAGATGGAAGAGTGTGAGAATTCAATCTTTCCTTCCCTCGCAGTCATCTGCAGAAATGCATTTGTTCACCCCGTCGCGGCAGGGACCCAAAACCTGCCAATAATCGTCCGACGGGGCTGGGGAGAATAACTGCAGGTAACCAAGCTTTCTACATGTGATCTCTTTCCAATCTGTAATGTCGCACAGGTAGATTAGGGACAAGTGGAAGCAGGCTTTGAGAAGTAGCGCCGCTCTTTGACGGCCGGGACACCTTTGGCACCTGTGGCCAGCACACGTTTTTGTAAAGCATTAGGAGGCTCAGAGCCATATTCAGCACAAGAAACCAATTTTTCGGTTCGCATTAAAAGAAAGCCCTTAGCACTACACTCGTTAATGTTTTTATTACGACGGGAAAATGTTAGTGGGTGGCATAACTAAATGAGAAATCTGTCAAAAAATGAATATGGATTTGATTAAATAGCAACATTTTATTAATGAAATTACACCATTATATTTTCTTATATATACATTACCTTATAATCCCTCTTTCTCTGTCTGTCTGAAAAGTGTCAGAAATCTAAATCAGTATTCTGCAGTAAGCATCAATGTTGTTTACACGTGGGACAGCCATATTTAATTTTTAATTAGTGGAACCTTTTTTAACTAGAATTAGACTTGGAAACATTTGTTTTTTTTGGGAAATTATTGGACTTCTGAATGTCCAACTGTAAATATAATTTTCCTAGCTACTCTGCTAACTAGCAATCTAGTAACCTATATTGATTATAATATCACTAAACCTATCGTGCTGTTCTTATAATTTAAAGACCTTTTGATGAGATGCCAGAAAAGGGACGGAATGACTGACGTTTGCTTGGGCTATATGGTGCATAGAATAATGAGGACAACCCCCCACCTGTTGGTGTACACTGTGGGTCACCTTCACTTTTCTGTCACTTACAAAAAAAAATTATTTGGCCATTTACAGTCATATAAAGTCATTGTGTTGGTGCTGAAGGAGCACCACCATAACTTGCTCTTTTTTTAAAGTGGCAATATCTAAGCTAAAGATGTTGCTTCTCTTTCTCTATAAAGTGCAGGAAGCATTAATATCCATTATGCATTAAAGTTAAAATGATGAGGAATTATTTAAAATCAAATTGTTGGGTAATTGTTTAATTTATATTTTAACAGCAGTATAAATACTTGTTGTGTTTCTATTTTTGATAGAGTTAGTTCAATTCTGTTGTAGATCTTCTTTTTAGACAGTTGTACAAACTGTTTAAAATGCAATGAAACTGTGGTATTTTTATTCCAGGTTCACATAAGGCGAGTCTGTCAGCCTAATTACATCTATTTGTTATCAGTTTAAATGTTCCCATTTTTTTTCCCTCCACATCTGTTTTGACACTTATAAGCATAATATTTAAAAACTTTCTTTTATTTCAACATTAATTGAAGATTTTAAGCAGCAAAAGGCCAATCTGTCTTTAACCCTGTCCACCCATACTGCATATTAAAACCATGGCTAATTCTTAGAAACTCCATTTTAGCATGCAATTTAGCTATCTCCTTTGAGAAAACAGGCTCATCATTACCCTGACAGGCCTAAACTCCTCGCGCGCGCGGCGTCTCCCAAAATAAAGACGCCCTTTTCAGCGGAACTGTCTGCGTGGGGTCAGAACAAGGGGACAATGATCACAAGCTGGATCTGAACCTTTCAAACAAAACTATCTCCCTCTGGTGAATGCCAAGGCAAGTTTGCAGACTTCCGCGCTCTTTCCTTTTCTGTCGCTCGCCACTCTTTTTTTGGTCATTTGCATAATCCCTGTGACACTCCGATTAATAACTCCTGTGTGATTTGCATATCTGTGCCTGAAATTGAGGACAGGCGTTCATGTAGTAAACACGGGCAAGCCAGACACAAGCAACTGAATGTGGGTATACGGATGGACACGGGCTGGGAGACGGTGGACAAATGTGGAATATTCTTACAGTAAACAGTAAATTCTTGCATACACACTTTCTAACCAGCCTTCTCATTTTCTTTTTCTTTTTTTTTTTTTTTTTTTTTACAACCCTTGCACCTGTGAAATATATAGGAGCAGAGAAAAAGAGGTCCAGCATCTCACAGTAAAAAGAAAGCAGACTCTGATTAAACCATTCCTTGCAGTGAAGGCACCAGAGGTGTTAAAGGCTTGTATTTGCTTCAAGAGTGCCCCCTAGTGGGGAATATAAAATGAGCCTCACCAATTTACTGTCTGATCTGCCATCAGATTATTGAACTCTGCAGATAATATCAGCAAATGAAACAACCATTGACATTTCTGCTAATTAGCAAAAAAAAAAAAAATGTTATTTGAACATATTAACAATTGTAGCATTCTTGACCCAGTCAATTTGCAATGTATAATGCATTAACAGGCAAATAAATAGTCAAAAACCGAGAACAAGAACATAAATGTTGCTTTTGTAATAAAACAAGTATGATCATTTGTGATATTATCAAACAAATACAGTTAAACAGTATCCGCAAATTACTGTACGTCAAACTACTTGATTCATGTTTGGTTTTGGACTGCAAAAGGCTGTTACTTAAAGAAATCTATGATCTACAGATGTGTAATTACAGTGTAGATCTCATGCATTTCAGGTTTTCACTCAGGTGCACACACACACTCCCCCACGCACAAAAAACAAAAAAAAAATAACAAATCAGGGCCCGTCCCCAGGAGAGCGAAGCCTGGAAATGACAAGCCTGCAATGAGGTAATGACATTTCCCCCCCCTGCGTAATGTGGCCGAAGGCATCGCTGTCTCTCTGAAGACGTGGAGGAGTTATCTGGCCGGCTCCGGTGACAAGCCCCGCTCTAATCGGCAGGTACAGCTTTCACTGCGGCTCAGGACCCAACCGCAGAGTAGCGGCTGAATAATTGAACAGGTGCAACGTGTTGAGGCACTGTGGTTGTGTGTGTGTGTGTGTGTGTGTAGGGGTGGGGGGGACAACCAAAAATGTCTGCAGTGTTCTTTTCATGGGGTAAAAATTCTACTATAGCTTTTTTTTTTTTCCGAGGGAAATTTTCAAAGGAACTTGCCGACCTATTTGGTTTTCGAGGAACATGTTCTTTTCCCCCTGATTACCCAGAGGGCATCAGCCGTCACCAGCCACTATTCTGCTATTGCTATTCGGACTACTTATGTTAAAGCTTTTCTTGTTCATACGCTTCGCTTGTTTGCTGACCAGTTTCTTGTCGGGTTGCCAGGACAACAAATTGGGCGGTCTTGCTGGCATTTCGCCCTCGTCTCGTACGAACAACGGCGTTCCGGTCGTACCGAATCCTGATTTCACAGAAAAGATTGCCAGTGGCAAGGAGTGACAGTGCTTAGATTTGTGCTCAGTGTATCGTGTGTGCGTGCGGCGGGTTTGATGACCTTGGGAGACTGTCCCTGAGCAAAGAAAGAATAGAGGGAGGGATGGACACAGCTGAAGCAGGTAAGCAGTCTCTCAGCCACACATGGCGAGTGCCACAGCAGCAGTCAGCTGAAACCGACAAGGCCTCTTTGTGAAGGCAAAGCCGTGCCCTCTGACACACCAAGCGTTTACCCGAGGGTACAGTCGAGGTCTGCGTGTGGCGGGAAATTAGTTAAGGGGCTCAAAGATGAAGGGCCCAGGAGTCTGGAGAAGGAGCAAGCAAACAAAGCTTGGACTGAAAGAATGAGGAGGTTTTAAAAAGCTTAAGGCACAGAGCACAAAAAGTGGAGCAGAGATGCTCTGAGTTCCTCTGAGTTTAACCCAAATAACCTCTAGGGTGGAACTGATTCCACTTTTGATGATCAAACCTTTGAAATTACGACTGTGTTGCTTAAAAACAACCTGATTACGTTTTGTTTCTTCACGCGATATGACAAGTAAATTTCATACTTTCTGTCAAGATAAATGATCAAGTTTTGCAACAACTGTTCGATTAGATTTAGCTCTGGACTCTGACTGGGTCCTTTTTAACACAGGTGTTAACCATTTAATTGTAGCTCTGTTTGTATATTTAACGTTGTAAACCTTGAAGAGGAACCTTTTTACCAGTCTCAAGGCCTTTGAAGTCTTTCACAGGATTGCCCGATATTTAGCTCCAGCTATCTTCCCGTCAACTCTAACCAGCTTCCCCTTCCCTGCCAAAGAAGCACGCCCACAGCATGATGGTGCCACAACCTTCACGTGCTTAAAGGCACACTATGCAACATTTTTCAGTTAATTAATGTGTTCCATACTGTTTTGGATGATTAAATGAGTCATTTCAGGTCGAACAAAGGTTTTCTCGGCCGCCCTGGTGGTCTGTGGGGGAAATACCGTACTTGCAATTGCAGGAGCTCTCGGCACGCACACGCAGGCTCAGAAGTCTTGTGTAACACCGCGAGAGTCGGTCTTGCTTTACGGCGAGAACTCCATGTGTTTTTGCCCTGCCATTCACTATATGCACGCGCGAAAGCAACAACAAAGAACCGTGTGTTAACGTCAAATAAACATGCAAGCATATCGAGTTTTATTATTATTATTATTATTTTATTTTATTTATTTTTTTTAATGTTGGCGAGGCGGTACCGCGGCTGCTGCGGCGAGGCGGCGGCCGCGGCCGCCTCGCCAAGATAGCGCTGCGGGAAGCTTGATGTTCATACTTTCACTGTGTTAGTCATTGTTTGTACTGCCGTTTTTTTTTACTTTTCGTTGCGTTCGCCTGTCTGCTAAGCTCAAAACAACCACGCCTGGCTTGATGGAGAAACCAGAACAGCTGAGCATCTTTATGACAGTGCACTTTTACTTTCGCCCTCTGGGGGGAGCCTCGCTGGAAAATCAACCCCGGTTGCATAGTATACCTTTAAGGCACTGTGTAAATGGTCATCAGCTGCTCCTCTGTCAACTTATCTGCAAAGTAAACAGGGCACTGTATGTTGACTTTAACAGCACACAGATGTTTTGGTGGCATTTGAGGGTCAGTTGATTGCAATAGATTTTAATCAGATGATTAAATGCACACTACATTGGTAAAATTGCATAGGCATGATATATGCCTATACAAAATATATCAAAAACAAGTTGATTACGATAAAATAAGGCTATATTCACCCCAAGCGTCCGTCCTGATAACGTTTCAGTAGTCCTTTTTTTAACCTAAATAGAATTCCAGCACCGGGCGCGATAAGCAGGCATAAACAGACGTGGCGCCATCTGCCAGTGGTACCGTGGAACTACCAGTAAATCAGATGGTGGCCATTGACGCAGCTACTGTCCTGACCGTCCTGCAATACCTTCCAGATAACCAGATAAGCGACAGCTCAGCGTGGTGGAAGACCAACCCGACCTACTCCACCTCCAAGTTCCAGTGAGCCCTGCCCAGAGCCTCCTCAGCTTTAGCTCCCTGCTTCAGTGAACACCAACATACATACTGTGTTCCCAGTGCTTTGTGAGTCTTATCCCTCTTGGAATCTTTTTTTTTTTTTTTTTTTGCGCTTTTTTACACTTTATCTTGAAATGTTCTCCTTTTTTCCCCCGCAACTCTACTGGGAGTTTGATACTCGCTTACCTCCATTGCTTCGGCTTGTTGAACAATCATACAAATGCGCAGTGCCGTACCTCCAGTCTTGTGGTGTTGTTATGGGAGATATACACAGAGGGGCTTTAGTTATTAACAATCTGAGCGAAAAACAAAGCATGAAAGACAGAAATAACAAATAATACGGCAGCAGGACAGTGTAATTTGTCAGAAAAAACTTTGTATGCAACCAGAGGGAGCTACTGGTGTATTAATTTTGAAATGTCGTATAATGGGCCTTTGCACATTTAAGATTGTTGTTATTTTATTGTATTTATTTATTTGTATTTGAGTTTACATTTTCTCCTTTGTGGTGGTCAGGCGGATGTGGTCAGTAGTAGGGTTAGGGTATTAGTATCTTGTTTTTGGCTTTTGGGAAACTTCAGTGGGACTTTTCATCAAATTTTTTTTTAACAATGCCCTTCTTCTTGCTATGCCATGCTATATTTTCATTTTCAAATGATGGGTTGAATTCACAGAACATCTGTGTTTGCAGTGAGATAAAAAAAAAAAAAATTCACAGGTGGACTCTATTTTCTACTTAGGTCCAAAATCCATGATTTCTGTTGCTATGCTGACTCTTTTTTCTTCAATCATCTTTACAGTTACGGACTATGTGTTGGTCTATTCCATATAATGAAAGCAAAATACATTCAAGTTTGTGGTTGTAATGTGACAAACTTTGAAAATAAAAAATTCTGAGTGAAACTCAATATCTTTGAACGATTTTTTTTTCCCTTAAATGTCTCAGATTAGCATTGGGGATAAAAATCCATATCGACACATCCCAAATGCAAAGCAGTAGTTTCATAATTTGAGCAATTTTCATACTGATGTCCCTTTGAGCAACAGCAGCACCTCATTACTGCCTATTTCTTGCATTAACGTTGCTATGCTGGCGATTTTCAAAGCAGTGTGCAATTTGCTCTGAACATCCCAAAGAGCCTGAGTAGGTAGTGCCTTTGAGGGTCTTAATGATTACATTTTCCCCCTGGGGGGACTCTTTAGAAAAATCTTACAGTCTGACCGGGATGATAAATGCTCAGACTAAGCCCTTTCCTCCCACTTACCACATGCGGTCAGTGCTTAAGAATAACCATTAAAATGTCGAGGATGCTTCCGATGCTGTAAGAGGAGATAGCAGGTTAAAAAAGGAGGATGCAGAAAGGTTCACAATTGTTTTCTCATTATACTGACAAAAATATAATGGTTCAAAAACAGGCAGGAATAGGTATAAATTGTATAGCAGGGATGCACAATTGCACATATTTTCCTGTATTCACTGATATAGGTGCATGAGACAAACTCTTTGTAAGCAATATGAAAAGTTCTGTGGAGCTAGAATAAGATGTGGGAAAAACATTCAGCATTCCTACATTTCCTGCGGAGCTCGTTGATGAATAAATAAATCGGCGCCAAAGTGCTCTTCATCTTCTTTCCCTTCTAAAAGTTTGACTGTGCCAATCAATCAAATTGGCTATTATGGCAGAATGATGTGTGTTTTCTCCCAAGAATGCCCATCAAAGGAAGCATTGTGGCTGAGACCTCCTCTGGACCCACCAAGGTGTCACGGTAAGCAGGGGTTGTCAGAGGCCTGTCACTGCTGGGTGGTTTGAAAGCATGAAAAATACCCTCTCAGGGGAGTGAAGGAGGACGAGTGCTGAGGAGATGTGGAGTGTGTCGCTCTGTTTGACTGTGTGCATGTGTGACTCACTTTAGCCTGTTGCTGCTTCCCTTGTCAATCCTCTTGACGATAGGTCTCCATCATGGCAGCAGAGCCTTTTTTTACCTTCAGGGGTGATGGCTTTATTATTCAGCCTGACAAGCGCTGCTTTAAGGAGATCAAAATGTTTGCCTAATTGAATGCTGACAGTTTAGGTTCGATTACACGCGCAGCTATATGGAGACCGGGCATTGAGCTAGGAAGCACCATTGCAGGGTGGGAGTTCTATCAAAAAGTCGTCTTGGCACATCAGGGTTTAACGTCACTTATTTGTGACAGGAGAGCGCATTTAGCACCTGTGACAGCAATATGTCTTAAAGACTTTATCCACCTGATATCCCAACTTTTCTAAAACTGTACAAAGCTGTTTGAAGGACAATTGGCATCTTTAATAGCCTGAAATACTGACTGATCAAAATTTAAATTTAAATTTAAATTTAAAATTTAAGTTTAACTTTGTGTTGAAGTTTTAAGTCAGTTCCGGCATCGGACTAGGTACATTTTGCACGTTCTACTCCCATGAAGCGTTTTCTAATAAACCAAACATTTTCCGCTGAAGTGTTGTTTTTCTGCACAATGTTCTTGATGCAAATTGGTTGGGGACCACAATCAGGTGATTTATTACTTGATCGGACCTGTCTGGCGACCAGCTGCTCAGAACAAGTAGATTATCCAGTCGGTAATCGAAAACATTCAGTACGGAAGCCCTTCCAGGTCACATAGATCAGTGGCTTAAAGACATAGCGCTCTTCAGTGGCGAGGTTGTTGCTGAGTGAAGAAACACAAAGTTAGTGGTGTCCAGCATCAGCTGACTGGTACTGTCGAACAAATGCAGATAAAGCACCATTAACCGGGTCAACATGCTCAATTTGGCATAAATTTCACGAAAAATGTTGAGGAAGTTGTAATAAAGACAATTGTTTTATTCTAATGGGAAAAAAAAGGTGAAATTGTGTGTGTGAATAAAAATGTTGCTTTCATGCAAAATTCTTTATTAAACTAATTAACTCTGTGTCATATATACATATGGTATGACAAATATATTTGTTTATAATGGTGCCACACTAGTGGCAGCCTGGTGCATCAATTCTGATTCCCCTTATTCCAGTCAGTGTTACTCTAGGGTTGATTGTGGATATAACTGCAGTAAAAATAGTAGCAGCAGAAGGAAATTATCAAACACCAAAAATACAGGCAGGTCCAAAATACAAGCTGGGACAAAAACACTAGAAGGCTAAGATTCAAGGCAAAGTGAGGCTGAAATGCTTGACACGAAGACAAAGGGAAGCGTCATGAGTGTGGAATAAATAGACCAACATTAGGGTGTGGCAGAGCCTGATTTCAGGAGGGAACTCAGGAAGTGAAGCTGCCTAAAATGAGACAAGCAATAAGGACAAAATAAAAATAAAAAGTAAAAAAAAAAAAAATAGCACATGTAAAACCTTTAACCAAGAGGACTGCCCTTGACAGAATAAAGGAGAACGTAGCAAAAAATAAAATAAAATCTAGATTGAAAGGAATCACAAAAAATCTTGTATAGCTCCTCCATGAAAATTGTCAGGAAGCAAATAAAAACCCTTACAACATGGTCGGTCTGCAGCTCACCACTAGAGAAAAAAAAACATCCACTTCCTAAAAAAAGAATACAATACTGAAGTTGCATCTGACATGATTGTAAGCTTAAGAAAAACTAACAATGTAGTTACTTCCTTTTATGATCAATAATAACTTACATTTCTCACTAATAATTTATCAGTATTTATGTCATCCAACAATAGAAATGTATCTATTAAAACTGCTAAATACAAAATTATGTACCTTTAACAGCATTAAACCACCAGAAATACACCTTTGAGACCCAATCAAGTCCCCGCAGTACCGTTACTCTAAAAATTATAAGTTTTCAATCTTAAAGTTTAAATATTTTAACCAGCCTTTGGCCTAAATGGAACTATAAAGTTTGTAGAGTAGATTGTTTGGTGTCTGTGTGTGGTTATCCAGACGAGTTTGTGTTGTGATAATATGTTTTACTTCTATGCGATCAGTGGAGGTTTTTGCATAAACGGTGCCCTGGGCGAGCCCCTCCTTCCTACCCTACAAACCTGACAGCGCATAACCCCATGACACCCATTCTAGAAAGAAAAAACACCAATCTATGATGTTTTCAATAGCCTATCAGTAATTTTAAGAACAAATATGTGGAAAAGGATTTTTATTGAGAGTGTAAATATTAAGATTTTGAATTACAGATGTATAAATGCAGTCCAGAGTACTTAAAAACATAATATAAAAGTTTCAATGTAGCAATAATTCAATCAGATACTAACTTCAGCATTATTATTCACTGGACTGAACATGCAGATCAATCTTAGAGAACTAAATTCAGGTGAAAATAACTGTATTTTGTACTCTTTCCTTGTGGTGCTCCCAGGCTGTGGTGCCCAGGGGAGAAAGTCCTTTTGCCCAAATGAATTCTAGCCACAGTATGTGATAATGTCAGAGATACAAAAGAGGGGCTCAATTTAGACGCTGCATTAGCTCTGCTGCCTACCAATGGTCAAATATGATATGATGGCATTAAAACTAAATTCTTATGTAAGCAGTGTCCATGCAGCTTTTAATCAGTAAACATATGAGAACTCTGGTGGCAGTTTTTAGTATTGAATCAAATGAAATTAACATTTCAAGTGAAGAACCCTGGATAATTTTCATTATCAAACCTTATAATGTGTCCAAAAGGACACAATTGGCTCCCAAGGTCCCAGGAGGGTTTGTATTTTTATCTTCATAATGTTGCAGCTCTGTTGCCACAAGATCGCCTTGATCCTGGGACCTCCCGTATCAGCTCTCCAATGTCTGTAGTTCTGCTTTGAGGAAAATGAGTTTATGCCTGACCTCATACAACACAATTTGACAGAAATGCTTCACAACTTCGCATTTGGCAGAAATATTTTCTGTCTGTTGCAATGGAGGCACCTAAATAAGGTAGTATATGTGATTTAGTTCTGTTCATTACTTCTAATTTTCATAGTAGGAAGTTAAATTATATTGTCCCATCTCAGGTTTAAAAGGTTGAAGTTCCCAGGTGTATTTATCTGAGAGCGATTGCTTATATGCAAGAATACTGGTCCTAAATTTGTAAACACAATTCACACAATGCATCATGTGTTATAGGAATAAAGTGGACAGTGCTTTTCTTTTTCTTACCTTTTCTATAATAGCATTACTTATTTTTACAATGTTCTATCTAGGTTGAGGCAACAAGTCTCTTCAAGGGTTTCAAGGGGGTATTGCTGTGTTTGCTAAAAACAAATTTTGAAACAATTTGCGCCTATGCAGCCCAAATTTTCAGTTGTTGTCTGCACATTTCCCTAAATGCTTTCTACTGTACGAATCCTCACTGACCTCTTATGGCCTTCATTGTTTGAACTGTAAAAGGATAGTTTATGACAAAAATAAAAACATTTGACCAAATATGTGAATAAACCTTTTTTTTCTTGGTTTAATCACTTTAATCACTTTGTACCAGAAGAAAAATAAGGTGGGTGCAGTGATCTTTCCCTCTGCTTCTCGGTCAATCAGAAACATAAAGGAAAACAGTTTAATTGCTCTAACTTTATAACCCCGTGTGATATCATCTTTTTTGTCTTTTGACAAATCTTGATCTTGAAATGTTGCCAACAGTTTTTGGAAAAAAATCCAACATTAAAACTATTCCAACCAGTTCTGAAGACCGCTGGTACAGTTTTCTTTCTGTACCTTTGAATCTTGTCATACTAAATAAAAACAAAGGAGTATTTTTAGCAGAGGTTGTCTGTTTGCAGAGAAGCTCTGTGATGCTTATAGACAAAAACTGTACAATGTAATGTTCTTTTTTTTTCACTATTTCTTACGGCTGCTGCCAGATGCACAAACAAGGCCAAAAGCAAACTTCACAAGCAATCTGCAGAACAGCACTGAAGTCTGTGGTAAAGAGTCCAACTGTTACAGCTAGTTGTTATTTCTAGCACTGGAAAAGCCGTGATCATTACTGAAGTTTGTTCAGTCTGCAAAAAGTCCCACCAGCTAAGTCAGAAGGCTCCACTGTGTAAATACAGGATTAGTGGGATGTGGAGGAATTTTCAGGATGGAGATGCAGAATACAACCTCCTGGCCTAGATGAACACCAGAGAGGAGATTTAAGGATGTGAAGGAGGACATGAAGGTAGTTGGTGTGAGAGAAGAAGAAGATGCAGAAGTTAGGGATAGACTGGACCAAATGACTCGCTGCAGTGACCCCTGAAAGGTCAAAAGCCGACAGAAGTTGATGCAGTATACACAACCTTAAACGGCATGTCTGCAATCAAAGCTTTGGTCAAAAAAACGGTTTAATAATGGCAATATTTGTTTTCAACATGTTTTTTGGGTCATTATGATAGCTCCAGAGGCATATTAAAGGTCTCTTGCTACTAAAATCGGGGTTTGACACAAATAATACTTTAAAACATCATATTTTTAAAAAGAGGACAGCATTTTAATATTACTTTATTAGGTTGGTTGCTTGCTTATGCAACAAATTATAATCACCTTTTTTTTGCTCTAGATAAACATGATCAGTCACTGAGTGTGGAAAATCAATACATCACTTGAAGAACTTGGATTCCTTGGCATACCTTAAAAAAGAACAAGTTCCCTATTACTCTCTAGTTGAATGATAGTTACTGTACATATGGTTTATTTGAACTAATTAAGAAAATACAAAATGTAACAACGCTTTACACACCAAACTTAATTACAAAGTCAGTAAAGAAATACATAAAAATGATAAATAATAATGACCATTAACAAACCTGTCCAAATAAATTTGGTCAGATTTTAGAATAGCTACAGAAAATTGCTGTAGGGGTATGGTTGAACCATGGGAAGAGTTGTATCTCCACCAGTTTCTCCTCAATCTCACTTCGTGGTTGCCAAGGCTGGAGACAGGCATGTGAAGATTTTTGGAAGAAAAACCAGGATTTAAGGTAAGGAGGAAAGTTTTCAGACTACCACTAAACCTTGTTTAGCACTAACGCAACAGCAGCTAAAAGAGAGCACACATATCCATATCAAAAATATCTGTTACAGCTCTGTCACTGTCGGTTAGACACACCTATACCAAACAAATACAGGCTTTTTTTTTTTTTTTTTTTTTTGTTTTATACCTGAACACATGCAGAACATTTCTGTGTGGAACTAAGTGCACAATGCAATGTTCTGTTGCGCAACCTTAAAGGGATCCATGACTGGTTAAACATGTTGGCCTAAATATGTTGTCATTTTCCAATTAACTTACAAATTGCTGTTTGTGATGTAAAAACTCATATTTACCTCAATAATTGTATACTGCTCAAAAACATAAAGGGAACACATAAACAACATAATGTAACTCCAAGGGTTCCCTTTATTTATTTTTTTAGCAGTATATATCTTGAGTTATATTTTTCACCCATGGAGGTCGCCATTCTCACCTGTGCAATACATGCTGGATTGATGGCGCTGTTAGGTCCTACCGGACTGAAACCTACAGTTAACACAGGAAGGCTAACATTACCTGAGTGGGTTTTTTTTTTTTTATTGCTTTGCGTTAGACTGGTATAAATTTAGACAATGACACACTGTGTTGCTGTTAGCTGTAATTTAAAATGATTGGTAAAATGGTTGTTAACATTACAGTTTGCTCCTTTCTTGTCCGACCATCCAGGAAACACGGGTTGTGTCTGAGCAAATGTGACATCATTTGAGGAAAACCCTATTGCACATAAACAATGAATTATTACAACTCACACGTTTATAAAAGACATTATTTAACTTTTATAAAATTTAATAAAACGGTTACATTTTAGCCCTGTGACTGGTGTACCCCGCGTCCCCGCCTCTCGTCCAATGACCACTGGTCATTGAATGAGCTAGTCACCAGCCACCCTGTGACCTTGTGTTATGTCAAGCCGCGTTTCCCCATCAGATACGGCACAATGCAACACCTGCATGGAAAAACGAGTATAGAAAAAATCAGTGGATAGATAGGATGTTAAACTTAAATTTTCTTTTATAAAATTGATGGAAGTTTATCAGAAAAAAAACAACTAGATTTTAAAGATTAAGACGTTTTAAAGCTTATTAGAAAAAAAAACATTAATAAACTTTTATGTAAAGTTAAATATTGCTGAGATTAATCTTGGCTGCTGTAGCTCTTCTCTCTGGCAGATGTTTTTGTGTTGGGGTAAAAATGAGTCCATAGATCGACAGGAGGGTTTTTCAGCTGTGTTTCTTGTGCGAGTCGCTTCTACAGTGTTGCTTCACATCATGTTCCCCTCTGTGTGAAATTGAAAAATATATTTTGACAATCACCTTTCTCTGGCCTCATCCAGTTAGAAACAGTTCTCGAGTCTATGTTGTAGCTGCGGTTTCTTTTCTTTGACGTAGTTTCCTTGATAATCTGTATGCATCAAAATCCTTGTCATTTTATTTTACAGGCATCCTGGTGGACAGCTGCTCATGAGGTGGGACGCTGCTGCATATTGATTTCCAGCTGCAGCTCTCATCGACGATGACTGCAGTTCTGTGCTCTTTGTTTCAGAAAAGCGCATGCGGAATGATTTTATGACTTGTCCAAATCTGACCCAACATTGTTTCAGCTTGTGGGACAGCGGGACAACAGTGAAAAAATCGGGACAGCCGCACACAAATAAGAACATCTAGTCACTCTACTCCCACCTGTCACTAAGCTCTGCTTTTTAGGAACATTAAAGCAGCTACAGTGGAGAAAGAAACGTCCGCCAAACTTTACGTCAGCATAGGCAATTTTTCACACTAATAAAGTACGTAGCTTGCACTGCGCTTAACTAAATTACTGACCTGAAACAACAGCAAGCTGAATATAAACTTCACAGCGACTGGGGAAAAATAAGCTGAAGTCTAAATCCAGCTGCCTGCAGCAGTCAACCAGTCAAAGCGCTGAGCAGCACATCGCATCACATAACAGCACAACAGGCAACGACACACTGGTGCTGTGATGACTCCCTCTGACCAGAAGGGAATTTTCAGCTGGGGTTTTATGGTGCATTCAAGTGCATCTCATATACTGGATTGTCAAAAATATCACAAAAATAAAAAAAAACGTATGCAAGTCTTACTTAAAACATTCCTAAACAACACTGACCATTTTCAAGAGGTGTTATTGTTGTATAACCCGTCTGTCCGTCCCGCTTAACCTTCATTAACACATGAATATAAATCTCCAGTCAGTTGTAGGTGGCCACTTTTTTGTTTGTTTTGAAGTGAACGGAAGACGTATCGAACTGGCCTACTGGGGGTTAGAGAAGTCAGAGCAGGTACACAAAAAAAGAGCACAGCAGAACTGGGGTAGTTTACTGAAGGGGTCCTTCTATATGATTTAAAGTTAAAGGTTGATTGCAATAGTAGCTCCTGAAGTGGCTTTATCTAGGAGACAGACACAGCCAAGTCACTGTCAGACGGGACAATAAAGATTCTTGATTCTTAAGGCTGTAAAGTCACCAAATTTGAAAAACTTTTTTTTAGGCCATGTGAATACTTTTGCAAAGCAGTGTGGGTTCCATCGCTCAATTTTTTTCATGAATAACGTTTTCCCTTTCTCGTCACAGACAGCAGCACCAAATGAAAGTAGCAGTTCGGTTGAAAAAGGAGCTTTAGAGTTTCATAAAAATGGACTGCAGAACAGCAGTATGTTTACCTTTCAGCATTTTCTAAATAAATTGCAATTTCCCTAGGAGAGGTTTGACGTACTGGTGTGCGATTCAGCCAAACACGACTCCACTTGACCCTTTCCTAAACTCAAATGATGTCTGACAGCTGGCTTGCAGACAGACTTAATAGAAGAGTATGTGTTGTATCTCCTAAATAACACAGAGCCAACAAATGATAGCAGACAGCTTGCGCGTCCCTGGCGTCCATCTGCAACTGGTCTCCCACTTCTACAAAACCGCCTCGGTTTGCTTGTGTTCAGCTCTCAAAATAATAAAAACAGCTTAGTCACTGGGCTTGCATAAAAGCTCAAAGGGAGTGCATCCACATGAGGCCTTCAGTAAGGTATTAATCAGTGACCTGACTCCTATTAATGCGCATTAGCAGAGAATTTCCAGATCTGAACAAAGCTAATTAGTGAGTATTGCCTGGCTGTCGATCAAAACCAGACAACAGAGCTGAATTACAAAGAGCAGCCATGGGAGCAAGGGAATATCTAGACGGGATTAATGTAAACAAGTAAGAAATTGTGGATGATGAGGTTCCTGCCTGCTGGGCTCGACTATTCTTAAGAAGTCACACACAAAACAAAACAGAATTAGGCAGGGAGAAACTACATTGTCCCACTGCAAATTGTGTAACTAAGTACACATGTCTGGAGCGAGGCACCTGTTGAATGCTGAATTTAACAACCATAGACTCCTGCAAGGTCATTTTTTTTCCTGACCCTTTCTGGTAATTATTCTTGATACAAGGATTAATCCCTCATTCAACACATAGGCTGGGATGACTCTTTTGTTATTAACTTTGCAACAGAAGGGGAAACCTACCAGGATTAGTTCAACTCTGATTACTTTGTGGTCTTGGAGCTGACTGCAGGATGTGCCGGTCGGTTTGCTCACCTCATCGATTTCCTTGCCAATATTGAGGTTGAGGCTCTCAAGACTTATCACCCTGCTCTCTAAGCTCTACTCTGTAAATCTTCGTAGAGATGGAAGCGGATGCCCCATGCCTGCACAACAGCGAGATGAGCACAAGGTTAAAGGAAGACATCACTTGTAGATGCTGAAAAGATACGTCTAACATACTCCTGCTGTAAACGTGTCTACATGAAAAATAAATGGCTAAATGTCCTTAAAAGACTGCAGTCATTTTATCAAAAAAATAATAGTTACAAATAGTTAAGCTCAATATTTGTTATAATCCACCAGGGAGATTCAAATGTTAAATTATTTCAGTTAAAGCAATAACTTTGTTTCTGATAGGAAAAAAGAAAGAGGCATGTTGGTAAAATTAAATGGTTACTTTGAACTAAAATCTAAAAGGGGTATAAATAATTTAGGGCTTAACCATGGGGTTGTACAGCGAGCAACAACATAATAATTTCTAAATGTAAAAACGTCTAATAACATAATATAATTTTGTCAATAATGCATTTTATTGTAATATTGGTGTAGAATGGATATTCCTTTCAAAACTGCAACCAACATTGTAATAAAAATATGAATTTGCACACCATAAATACAGTAGGTATAGTGGATGGCATAGTTGTCTAATTATTTCAAGGTTGCACTCTATGCATCACTATCATCTTAATTATGGTTGTAAGACCATCCATCCATCGTCTATACCCATATATCTGAGCAGGGTTGTGAAGGATTGGTGCAGCTGGTGTCTATCTCCAACGGTCATTGAGCAAGAGGCAGCCTGGACAGGTCGCAAGTCCGTCACAGGGCAACATGGGACAAACAACCACGCGCGTACACACACTCAAAGCTAGGCATGGGCTGGTTACAGTAACCTTGCCTGCAAGGTGAAATCTCGTGGTATTTGTGTCTTCACAAACACAAAACTCGGGCTCCACCGTTTATGTCTGAATCAAAAAACAGTTTGGGCCAATCACGTTGCAGTATTGTGGTTTAAGGCGGGACATACCGGTGCGCCCACAGCCGAATCAACATGAACATGGCAACGCAGGAGGACGATGCATAGCTGGTGCTAGAAGTGCCTTAACTAGATTACCTTCTTGGAGTTTCTCATGACGTCTGCTGCTTACACTTTAATTTGATTAATTGGCTAAAACCAACCTTTTGGTAGGAGGGCACTGTCACTTCATACAATCACTCTAGAGACTTCTGCTCCTTTCCACAAACAGATTTAATAGGGGCAGTCACAGCTTGGTAATGTGCAGAACGTACAGTGCTACACATTATCAAGCTGGCTGGCCAGGTTAGGCTATAGGTTTCGCAACTGGATACCCCCAGTCACCACAATGGGGCAAAACTGAGGTGTGGAAGTAATAAAGAGGGGAAGTTAGTTAAGGATGAAAGAGTTTAAAACAGTGTATGTCTATGTTTTCACTGCGTTTTAAGGTTTACCTAGCTAACAGCCCAAGGTACAGAGAGAAGGGGAACACAGGGAAGACAACCATTGGCCTGAGGTAAAGTCCACATGGGAACAGGGGGCACAAAAAAGAGACCTGGCCCTACCAAAGACGGTCCAGCCAGAGCGAGCGAGCGGACCCCAATGCCTTCTACTTGGGTGCTTGGCCCGGGGCAGAAACCCAACCACATACCAGGAGAGGTAGGTCAGGGCAGCATTTATGTTACCTGGTCAAAGAAATCTTTAGATGTTAAAGTCAGCTACTGCATAGTCTTCTTTTGGATCTATTGCCCCGTTTCCACTAGTATCAACTAAGAATGGTTTGCTATGGGTCAGGTTGCTTTTTCAGCTTTTCCACTAGTTATGGTTACATAGAACAGTTACTAATTGTAGTACCTGGATGCCTGTGTTATGGGCCCCAAGTAGCATGTCTGGTGTAACAGTCATGTCTATGATTTAAAAAACAGTACAAACAGGCAAAGAGCAATGACGAGAGGACATCCAGATTGCGTTTTTCTTTATTTGTTATCCAACACATTATTTAAAGTCTACAGTTTTATTGCATGCATGTTAAACTGTTTCCATAAACCGTGTATTTCTTATAACCATCTTCATTCCATTACCTCTTTTACACAAACTAACAACTAACTAACAACTAACATTTAAATGTGGACCTCTAAGTTAAAGTGCAGCAGCATTACTTAACTATATTTAGCGCATTTTAACTGGTCTGGACACCAAAATGTTTACTTCTATTAGCTTATTAATGATGAAAAATACAATTAGAAAACTTAAAGCAAATATACAACATAAATGTGCAATAAGTTAGAAATGTACTGTAAAATGAACTAAAATCATTCTCATTTGTCATCCAGGATGGAAGCAACATTCCATATAAACAATCGGTTCACTCCATCAGCAATGTCTTAGTCAAGTTTTTCTCCTATCAAAATTAGAGGTATGGTCCGGAACTACTTCAGTGCTGTGTGTAGCCCGTGTTTACTTCCTGGTTCCTATCTCCAATCATATGAGAGTTCCCAGGGTTCTGAACACAGAGAGCAGTATTTGGTATTTTTTATCTTGGCAAAAGAGCAGCAGCCTGCAGACATGGAAGCCAGTCAGAGAAACGGACCAGAAATGGAACCAAATGCAACACCATAGACCGGTCCTGTGGAAGTAAACATTCATTGAGTTACAAAATTTAAGTGCAGGGAATGTAATCCCCCATAAAAGCACTGTTAGCTTACCTTCACATATCCTCTAGCTCACATCCTTTCATTAGACGCCACATGGCTTCTCACCGTCTCCTGTACATATCTAGGGTGCTTCATTTAGCTGTCCACAGCCTTCTTTGACACTTCTCTTTTACTGTGAAGGTGGATTTCCTACCGTTAGTTGCTTGACACGTCGCCTCTCTCTAGCAAACAGTTAGTGGTGACATCCACTCCTCTTTTGATGACGCTACACCACACATTGACAGAAAAGTTAAAAAAAATTTAACATAAGTGAAATTTCGCTTCACTCTAGAGCCACCGCACTGTTCGTTTTGCTCTATTTACCCAATTTGGGCGGATTGCATTGCCCGAAATGTGTCGTTTGCATCGCGGACAGTTAATTTGCTCTTGAACGTGTCTTTACAGAGAGATAACAAATAAATAACTCTCTCCATTCGCCTTGTTCGCGTTTGGTATGAACATACCTTGAGTCTTACAACAGCCATAAACGGAGCAGCAGTCTAGGCTGGTGTGTTGGTTTTTATACAAATTACATCATTTTGGACTGTCAGGCCACCTTGCCATTAAAGATTGTCATGCTACTGAATTGTAATAGAAAATTAATCAAACCATGTTGAACTAACCCAACTCGTACCAACCTAAATAGATTAGGTACTAATGGAAAAGGGGCATAAGTGTAATGGAAAACCCATAGGCATAACTGCACCAGGGCATTTGGGGCTGAAGTCTTGTATATTGGACAGCATCGGCTTATATAAAGGAAAACATTTAAAAGTACATCAAAAACCTCCATTAAAAACCCTAAAAACCTTGGTTTGCTGCTACGTTCCTGACAAATGACAATTACTTTGTTAAATGTGCTAAATTTTAAATTCAGCATTCTGCTCCAGTTGGTTATTCTACTGTTAACACTCTGCTGGTAGCCGAGCATGACTTACATTACCACCACAGTCCTTTGACAGTTTATATTATGCTGACACTGCACTCAAGGGATTTTTTTATATTTTGGGGGCTGAGGAGGAAACAGCAGAGAATTTCCAGCTTGTGCAGATTCAAATAGTTGTAAAAAGAAGTAATGCAGCTTTCATAGCAAGTTGCAAAATGTGACACAAAAGAATATTTTAGTTTTTTTTCTTTCAAAGTGGGAAAATTAGCCAGCCAGTTATGGCTCATCTGGAAGAGGAGATGCCACTGTGTGTATCAATATGGCTGCAAATGAGCAGCCAACCAGAGACCAATTTTAACATCAAGAAAACTCTCAGAATCACGATTTTTACGACTTTCAAACAGATCTTTCACACATTTTACTATGTTCTCCACACCCTAACAAGGTTTACACTACTCCTGTCACAGATTATTTTTTACAAGAAAGCTTTCATAATGTTCTCCCACACCAGAGGTTTTAATGAATAATATTTGAGTTTTACATTGCCCTGTAAACTGAGTGCTTACTGACTTTTTGACTTTAAAATTGATAAACAACCAATCAGAACCTGGAGGAATGCGTTAACAGTTTCAATCACATTTCTGCTTAGTGTGTATTGTTGCTCAAGCTCACGATTGCAGAAACAACCTAACGTTACAGTAAATTTCTCATGTGGTCCCTACTCAGAAAGCAAAAACAGGTAAACAGAATAAGACCGATGAGGAAAATCAAGCTAAAAAGACAAAATTAGAGCCCAAAATAAAACGAAGGTAAACACTGGAACAGCATGGCAGGCACTGCTGTGGGTGAGACGCTGTGGAGGGAGGGCCCACAGGGGGAACTGGGGACACAAGGAGACCCGGCCCCACCAAAGACGGCCCAAACCGAGTAAGCAGACCCCGAGACCCGCCAGTAGGGTGCCCACCTCATACCAGGAGAGGGAGGTCAGGGCTACATGGTAGAAAAATGAAACGGTGACAGTGACACACAACTAGCAGTTACCTTTAGATGTTAAAGTCAGCTACTGCATAGACTTCTTTTAAGTGTAATGGAAAATTCAGAAACAGTGCGCTCATCTATTTATTGAAAGCTGAAGTGTCCTTTTTCTTTTCTTTTCTTTTGTTTCCTTCAGGCATGGTTTATGGTTTGTAAATAATACAATTAGATGTCAGTTTGACCCACTTCATCCGTGGTGGTCCATAATAATAATGTTGTCACTCTTCAGTTTAACTTTTCCCTGGCATTCCTCAGAGAAAGGCTTCTCATTTACCCTTACCCTTGGCCAGTCAGTGAAAAACAGTCTGTTCATGTCACCACTCTGCTGTATTCTGCTCTGATCAACCCTACTCCTGAGCAGGGCTGGAATAAGCCGGGCCGGTGCTGAAAAAAACTGTTGCTGTAATGCTCTAGCCTGGCCAGACAGACTGACTTACGGCGTATACAAAGTGTTTCAGTCTGGAAAGGAGCTGGTAGAGCCCGATCTCAAACGCAGGACTAACAGAGTCAGCGTCAACAGGTTAGAACTAATCAGATAAGTACGGATGTGACACAAAAAAGTCAAAGCAACGTGCTCTGTTTCTGTAATTTGTGGTCCGTTAAACATGTCATGCCATCGAGCAAACTCTCCAGTGAAAGATTTTTGCCGCTTTTGTCAAAACAAAATAAAAACTGAGGGTACACGGTGTACTCACGTGTACTTTCTTAATTTTCCAAGGCAACAGGGAACAATCTCCATAAGTTTTTTTGACCGTTATGGTTACAGAAAAGCGCTGGGTAATTGTGATGCTGAGAGTGACACATCGTAAAGTCCCGACTCCCGCGCTGTGATTGGTCCGGTCTGTTTCAGACAGTAGCCTTACCAGACTGACTTACTCCCCGTGTAAGCCAGTCTGGCCGGCCAGGTTAATAATGCTCACAAACAGGCAGAGCTGAGTAGAGCCCGGCCAAAACGAGCTGGTGAAAAAGGGACTGAACAGAGCACAGTCGGTGGGACTGAAGGGTTGTGTGTCTGACCAGGTAATCAGCAGAAGCACCGCACAGGACTGTACTCTCACCATCCTGTAGTAACCCACTTCAAGGTATGTACATGTCACAGTCTAGGTTTGTAGGAGCTGAAATGTAGTGCAATAACCAAAGCCACAGACAATTGAGGTTATGACAACTTCAGTTGGGAACATAAAGAACAATTACACATACCAGATAATATGCAACATTTCACATGGGCCCTTTAAACCACAACAGCATGTGTCTAGGAAGGAAGCTCAATGTCCCTTCCTGTGAACTGTTGTCCAAAGTTCGATCAGTGTTTCAAGTCAGCCATAAAAGTCAGGGTGAATTGGTTAAAAAAAAAAAAAAAAAAAATCAAAAGGTGACTTTTCAATTGCGCTTCTCAAGGTAAACACACAACGGTGTCAGTCAGAGTGACTGGTACGATCATACCGCAGACAGACTGGGGATCCACCGAATGGGAGTGTGGGGATTCTGGATTCAAGCTGGGAGGCTTGTCATCAATAAATCACATGTGACTCTTCCTAGACATGCGGCCAAGAATCTTTCCTTTTCACTCTGCACACCTCAGACTTTCAGTACAAGACAGACTCCTGTGCACTGCAGAAATACTCAGAATACGCTAAAGTCAAGGAGGTATCAGAGATGGAAAAGAAGCAGATCACAGCCAGCGGACCACTTTGTGGCCTGGTGTGGAAACAATAATCTCATCACAAATATGAATAAAACAAGGGGCATAATTGTAGGTTTCCTGAGACACAGGAAAAGGTCAAACATTATTGTGAGATAAAGTGGTAGAGGAGCATAAATACCTCTGTTTTCACCTAGACAACAGACTGGACTGAAGATGCAACTGCGAGACTGTCTACGAAAAAGGACAGAGCGGACTGCACTTCTTGAGGAAGCTTACAGTGGGCCCTTCAATGTTTGCAGCAATATGCTTCATATCTTTTTAAGTCTGTTGTGGAGAGTGTGATCTCTTCAATCATGATCTGTTGGGGTAGCAGCATAAGAGCAATTTACTTTAAGAAGCTCAACAATCTAATAAAGAAGGCCGGCTCTGTTCTGAGGACTCCTCTAAGACCTCTCGAGAAAATTTTAAAATGAAGGATTTTTCACAATATTAAGACTATTATAGACAACTCGGAGCATCCTCATCATTAGAATGTCATAACACAACATGTGGTCTTCAATCAGAGGCTTCTTCAAAGTTCAGGTTTTATATATTTTAATTTCAAAATTGAACGTTTTGGGGATTTTTTCCCAGCTGTAAGCCACATTTACCAAAAGAAACACTTGATACATTTCACACACTGTATAATAATATGAGTTTTACTTTTTGAACTAAATTACTTGTATAATCTACTTTATGTATTGTCAGTTTGCTTTCAAGGCTTTCCCCCAAACAGTTCCAACAGTCATGTACTATTTAGTGTTCAGTAACAAGGTGCCGGTTTGTGCTTATTCCACGCTTTTACACCCACAAATTATCATCTATAACAAAGCACTGACCACACAAAAACACACACACACACACACACACCGTTTTCTCAGCCGGGTCCCTGTTGGGTGTTAGCTAATGATAGCAGCTCGTGGTAGATGGATAGCCAGGCGGCGCCTCTCCATGGAGGTGAAGGCCAGCTTAGCCATTTTAAAAAGGCACAACAGCATCGTCATGCCACTGTTTGGCATGCTACTCGGCCTCTTCGCGTTAGTCACACAGAACCACCCGGGGAATACTTTCTAACACTACTGATCACCGGCCTGCTACTCCTGGCCCTGAGAAATCAACAGCCAGGATTTATAGATTTGACTTAGATTGGCTGTGCCGCATTTGTACCCCCATAAATACTTTTACAGCTCTGCTAATGCTACTGTTGGGAATAAACAAGGTTACGGCGGACAAGATGAGGCGGAGATTTAGCTGGCAACTCGGACAGCGCGGGCCAGAGAGATGAGAAACGAGTGGTGATGTCAGAAAAGCAAGGGAGGGACCTGGATTGAGGATGAGCATTTTGTGACTTTGAAGGTATATTTTTTTTTTACATACCGACATAATCTTTCCAGTCCAAAAGTATACATATATATACCTGCACTCATACAAGCATGGTAGCTGAATTGAGTTTTCTTTCACAATGCATATGAAAAAAACTGATATATGAGGTACACAGGATAAGCAAATTTTATAAATGACATTAGGATAGAAAAACAAACATCCTGGTTTAAATAAAGCTGGCGACCTTGGGCATAGTTTTAAAAGAGATTGTGGATTAATTATTCAGCCGCATTACTTTTAGTTCAGCTTTAAATGCTACTCATTCGGACAACTTCATGAAACTTGCAAGATTTAAAAGCATAAAATATGCATGATCAAGCCATCACTCCCTCCATAATGAATAAGCATACATTAGAATTGACACAGTCAATCACTGCGAGACTTGTACGAATGTCCACACGCGCAGACTTTAGAGTTGAGTAAGCAGAGCATGTCATCCCCACTATTTGCACCTACAAAGTCAGCAAAAGCAGCATAGTTAAGTTGCTCCCAGGGGGAGGGAAATTCAATGGGTCGCATCAATTGTTTATGAGGGTTTCAGTTCAGAAAGAGGTCAACAAGGGGGACAAATCAACTGCCTCAGATTAAGCTTATGTATTTTCTTGAATCGGTTTTGTCTTGACAGACAGTTTGTTCTGGATTCCTTATTTAATTGAATTGTCTTTAAGAGAAAAAGTGCCACAATTTGACAAAATAGCAGGCTGAGGCATCAAGCTACCTCAGCAGCTGTTAAAAAAAGTAAATATGAAATCTAACCACCAAAAATGCTGGATTTCATATCACTATTATTTAAAGTACAACTATTATTTTGTTCAAATTTCATGATGTAGCACATTTAGAGAATGAGGTGAGCCTGAATAGTGTTTGGCCAGTAATAGCCTTAATGAGAAGGACTTGTGTACATGTAGAGCTGAATACTGACCATGTTTCGTAATAAATAATTTACCTTTGCAATTAAAGAGTCCAAAGCGTCTGGAGGTTTTAAAATATTTACAGATATGTTTAACTCGTTATATACGTGTAAATTGTAATGAACTGGAGACCTGTTTTACGTTTTCCGCCCACCTTGCCTGTTGTCTGATGGGTAAAGGCAGGTGCCTTTACCCTTCAGACAAATAAAATCCTGTTTATTTACTCCCTGTAAATAAACAGGATTTGTTGGGTATAGAACACTGATAACTGGATGGAAATGTAAAGTATGACAAACTTTAAGGCATACAAGTTGAATCCCTTCCTGAAAAGTAATATACTGACAGTGGGAAACACAAAATAAGAGGTGTAGCGAAGTGTAATGGAAAATCTAAACAACATGACCTTAAAGGGCACCATCATTTAATTTCCTTTGTAGACATAAAAAAGGTGTCCTCGTGTTTTTAGCTCACAAGTTTCATGATTCATGATTAAAACTAGAACATATTATATTAAGAAAAATGTTTAAAAATGTTCCTTCTATGCATTGAAAACAATAGGAGACCCATTTTTTTTGTAGACATAAAAAAGGTGACCATTTAAAATCATAGGTGATAGGCTACGGTGGCAAAGATTTTCTACGCTGAGACATAGCTTGTCAAACTAAAATCAGCTAAGCTAAAATAAGCTATACTAAGAAAACAACAGCTGAAACCAAAAGGGTACATACGCTATATAAAAAGTCGCATTCCTTTAAAAGCACAAGGATGCAAAGTAACGGAACTCACATCTGTGATGTAATGCTATAACTTTGTTTTTTTTCCTTTTTCTGTGTAGTTTCGGAGTTCAGGCAAGCATTCTGGAGTCGCAGGATGAATGAAGGTGATTTAATGAATAACAAAATATCAAAGCGTACAGGCAGGCAGGTGAACACAAGAACAAGACATGCTGGAGACCAGAACAGGAGAGAAGACCAGAACGAAATGCCAGCTACATATTCGGGTACCTTTTGTGGGAGTGAAGTTGCGGCATTGCATTTCAGTTAGCCACTGCAGACGCACAGCATTATAAACGGGGAACGAATTGAAAATTATATTCCGATTGTAGAGCGACAAATTAGTACAGCGAGGTACATAGCTGTGTAGCCCTGAAAGTTAAACGCCTTCGATGAACCTTAAACACACAAATTTTTCTTCACTAACAACGACAATGCTCACCTGCTAAATGTTCACTGTAGGATAATGACACCTGAAGTGCTCAACATAACACGTATCAACCGGAAGTTGACACAAGCCATATTGTGCACTATTTTTTGTTGTTCCGCATAGACAGTTCTTCTTCTTCTGTGTTTTTTGTTAAAGGTGCATAGCCACATTATTTGACTTTTTTATACATCAGTAGCTCACTGGTTTCATACAAAGTTTTTATGAAAGATTATCACGTCCTGCTTGCATATTACTTATTATTTTGGTAGTTACTATTATTTTGTTAGTTATTATTAGGTATTATTTTGGCGTTTACTAATTGTTTTTGCTCAATTTGTTAGTAAATAAAGCCCTTTTGATAACAGAGGAAGTACAACAGCGCATGCGTAGCAGGGGATAAAACAAGAAAGCGGCTAACGGCTATTAGCATGTCCTAGCGAAACAATGCAGAATGGTCCAAAATCCAGTGAAAACAAACACAAAAAGAATACGATTCCAAAAGGGAAAAGACTGGAATGTTGCTGGAAATACAGTATGACCGTTGGTGTTCACTGAGGCGGACGTTAAACCTGCTGAGGCTCAGGTGTGACTGCAGAGTTAGTTGAAGTGAGTAAATGCTCTGATATGAGGCTCTTGAATTTGCTGTAGATGGGTGTATTTAATTAATAACGGTTGGTCTTTGATTACGCTGAGCTGCTACTGTTTTATTAATTAAGCAAACCGGCATGATAATTCTGTGATACTGTCCGTAGATGGCGACATGTCTGTTTATATCTAGTCATTGCATCAGGTGCTGGGCCTATATACAAAAAGGACCATCAAAACAATATCAGGATGGAGGCTTAGTGTATGTAACTTTATTTTATCATGATCAAACATTTTTTTTTCTTTTATATAACGTGGCTATAAACCTTAAGAGAAATTTGATAACTGCACATTTCAGAGTGGTTGTATTGTGAACAAAGCCAGGTGCACATAAACACACATTATGTTCAGACTAATTGATTGTGTGCCCCTATAATTGTTACAATCTGATTACTTTTTGGTTTTTAATCCCAATACATTTCAATCCGATCATGAAATTGTGTGCATGTAAACATAGATGATCTGACAGAAGCGGGAGGAGAGCAGAATCTGACAGGAAAACATGGTGAATTAACAGATATAAAATAAACTCACTAACTAAACTGAGGACAGGCAGGGAAATAAAGATATAACAGAAACAAGAAAAACTTCTTGAATCATAATGAACAAAACTAACAACAGGAACCAAATCTACAGATAAACAATTCTACAATAAGACACAAACAGAACTGCATGATCCCAAGGAACCTAAAACTCGACAAAGACCTGGGGATCATGACACAAACTGTTCCAGTTCAGTTTTTGACCTGCTGATTCTGATTTTCTTTCCAGGGATCATAACACATACAGGATCATGTGTAGAAACTGTTTTAATTCTGCATTATCCCGCTGATGACTGGTCAGAAATCCAAGGGGAAATCACCGATTTTGATCAATGACCTATTAGCTCACTATTCTGTTCGCTATTCTGTTTAATGGAGTCGTTCTGTGCTGAAATTGGCCAAATCATAGTTACATTTCTTAACTAAATTTCCCAGAAGAAGCCCCGATGGGTTAATAAATACATAAATGCTGTCTTTTGGGGCATCATGGGAAAGTGTATCACCTGAGGAATGAGGATGTCTCAAGTTTAGCAAACATCTCATTCAATTTTCATATAGAATAAGCAATACGAAGCCAAAACTGAAGGCTGATCCTTATAAAAGACCCGAAGCCTGCAATGCTAGATATGAAAAAGTGAGCATATGTATTCAGCAATCCAACAGCTAAAGTCCATCTAGCAAACAGACTGCACACCTGGTTGAATCCGAAATCTGAAACATATTATCATGATATTACTCCTGGGTGAGTTGCAGTATTAGGCTGAAATGAAGCCTGTGTAAAGCCCAGGCAGAGCATACATCTTTATCTGTGTCCACTTACAAAAGGTTATCTTTCATATTGCTCAAATGCTACCTGATAAATGTCCTGGTAAGTCTCAATATTTCCACGGCGGGTGGCACATTTGTCATCGTTGGGATGGCGGGCAAAGTAGGGCACAGATGGGAACTTCTCCCCCGACTGTGGCGTTGAAGTATGAGCTGCAGGTCGAGGCAGACGAGCACATGTGATTGATAAGCCTGCATGTGCCTAGGCTTTAACCAGAGGCAGGCACGGCTCGCAGTCAGGGCTGAGACCTAATGAACTGCATTTGAATGATGCACAAAAAAAAAGTTACACTAAACTGTATTTAACTTTGAGTTTTTAGCTCTGATGGACCATGTTCTAAAATGTTTTCCAACTTTAAATCGGACAGCTTTTTGATTGCGACGTTTAATTGGCAAATGACTACATTTGTACACAAAAGCCTACAGCAGCTTACTTTGGGATGTTAGTTAAACAAATGGGTTATGATTCCTTAAATTGAGCTTAGGAAATGAGTTTGTTCCTTTTTGAAGGAGACAATTTTATCAACGGTGTAGTCTCAGCTCAAGCAGCTTACACCATACACAGAAAATGTATGTTTTACTAATCCTAAATTTGTTTTTTCGTCATTTCTAGTTTGACTTTCTTCTAATGAGATGCCCAAAGTCACTGTAGTTTTCCCCAGCTGGCTGAAGCATAGACATCTGTTACTGCACCCTGCTGGTTACCTGGCTGACAAGAGGCTACCGCACTTTTCCCTCGTGGAGCAGCTGACTGTGGTTTGCAGATAGCCTGACTAATTAATCAGCTAAGTTCAGCTTGTTAATACATGCTTAATTTACTATAAAGAGCTAAAAAAAATTATGGATCATATTTAGCACAATAGGCACTCAAAAACAGGAACAAAATTAAGCAGGTCAAAATAAATAAATGTCTCTATTCAACTAGCGTTGAACCAAGCAGACGGTCAGAAGATTAGAACGGCCAATTTCCCCTTAGCCGGCAGCTCAAATCCTAAAATTTTCCTATTCAGTAAATGCATCACAAACATTTCTGGTCTACATATCATCCACCAGTGTACTTCAATGCTCTTCTCAAAGTACAGCATAAAAAAACATTAAGACACATAATGCTTTGAAGCAAAACAATGTTCTAATTTCTTTACTTTTAGTTGGATTTAAAAATTCTAACCATTTAAAAAAAAAAACTGTTTATAAAACGTCTTAGAAATAAAATCATTATTGGTAGATAAGATCTAAATAATAATAGTAAAAAAAGAAACCGCCTGGTTAAAGCCTGATCGGTGCAGCTTAAAAATATATATTTTTTTTCTTTTCTTTAAACATGTTCTATATTTTTGTTCAGCATTTTTTATTCATTTACCCTAGAAGTTTTGTATCCAACTTCCAAGGCGAGGTCCATAGGTTCTCCCAAGTGATGCCTTATTGACTGACAGCAACAAATGAATCTTTTAGTGGACCAAGATACAAAGCAGGTATCTTTACTCAAACTAAAGCTGCTTTCCATTGTTTCTCAAATCAAATAAAAGCTGTGATATAGAGGTGAAAAAAGACAATCTTGGATATCAAAGGTACTACTATCTTAAGCATGTCTAAATCACTCCAGAAACAAACACATTTAAATAAAGTTTGTATATTTGACTTCTTTGATAAAAAAATAAGTTTGAAACATTTTCTTAAATTTTTTTTATTGGAAGTGTTAAATTCAGCATGCTAAGTGAAAAAAGAAGCTCTTTAGCTTTGACTAAAATGTTATATTATTGCCATCACCTGATGTAAAGTTGGCGGCTAATCTTTCGATACAACAGTTGGTGGAGGAGTAATCAAATCTCAAGGCATTTTACAAAGTCTACTCAGTCGACTAATAGAGTTTGGTTTAAAGATTCATACTCCTTAAAACGTTCCCTTTTGGACAAGTTACAACCATGAACTTTGTGCTACTGGGATTCTATGTCATGGTTGAACACAAGCAAGAGCATGAATCCATTAATACTTCCAAAAATGTCTTACAAAGAAAAAAAAACCTTTGATTTTCTATTCAGCCCCCTTCTCCGATATCCCTAAATAAAATCCAGTGTAACTGTTTAGCACCAGAAGTTACCTTAGTAAACACAAAGCACCTGTTCAGAAAAATGCAATTTTGTAAGGAAACCTGTTAGAGCCTGTAATACATCAATAAAGGTTGGATTTACATCAAAGCTGTCATGTGTTAGAATGGTCCAGTCAAAGTCCAGAATCCAACGGAGGATCTGTGGTAGGTGTTCAGTGATGCCCTTCATTCAATCTGACTGAGATTGAGCTATTCTGCGTAAACATGAGCAATCAGTGCAGACATGCAAAGCTGCAGCTTTGACGGAGAGTTAATGTTCTGCAAAGTTTTTGCGCAGCTTTGTGTTTCTCCGTCGCATATAATTTTATCTAAATGACCTTTAAATGTGACTGTTAAAGCAGGAAAATCTGGAGGGGGGTATAAATGCTGTATGGCAGACCCAGCACACCCTTAGCAGAGCCCAAACCTACACAAGATACAGGCAGTTTTATTTCCAAAGTGCTGCTCTGTAATCAGAGAAATGGGGCCAACGACTGTAAAGGTAAGCTTACCAACTCCCAGCAATTTCCTACAGACTGCAGTCTGTTTGTTTTGTTCACTGTCTATTCAGGAGCTTTTTTTTTTTTCTTTCCCACGCGTCTTGACAGCCTACCATCTGCTGCTGAGCCCATTTAGATCTTGTATACCTTCCCCGCTCTGTATTTACTCTGCTGACAAGTCTTTATATTCTGCCACTAAAGATGCTCAGGTACGATGCTTCGGCTGAAGCTTTCCCACAATTTCGAGACGAGTGCCTGAGGCGGTAATCAGATGAAAACATGACAACAGACACTCTGAGAAAATAGTTTTATTCGATAATGTAAGAAAAGAAGAAGACAGCCTCTGATGACCAGCACCTATTCAGTCAGACGGGGAAAACAATCGGTAAGAAATAAAAAAAAATATACAAAAACCACAGCAAAATAAATAAATAAAGAAGCCACAGAAAGAATGATGCTCGGCCTCTTTAAATGTAAATGACTAGACAGTTTCAAGCTCTAGCTTTAAAGCAGTGACTGGAATTAAACTGTGCCCGTTTTCTCTAGAGGCTTTTGCTCCTCCAAAGGATATGTCAAAGTAAGGATACAAATGGATCTCCAGAGCCACAAAATCAAGTCTTGGTATCTTAAATAGATAAAGCGTAAACACAATTGTAAGCAATGATACACAAACAGTTGAGTGCATAATGAGGACGTACAGGCCTATTCATTGTTCTGCTGTGGGAAAAAAGAGGAAAAAGGCTACGGAGTCTTTCTCACCTGCTGGTTTCACCGCTGCTTTTGGCCCTTTTTGCCGTCTGTGTTGTCTTGTTTTGGTCTCGCAGATCTTGCAAATTGCTGTGAATTTTAGTTAAGGTCCATATGTGTTTTTTTTTTTTTTTATATTGAATTCCTTAGATCTAAAATTACACCTTCTGCGTCAACAAATGCGAAATTAGGGGTGACGAAGCCTCCCTGAAAGGCCGCGTCCATTCCCTAAACATGAGGATCCCAGCTGCTGCTGTCCAGGAGCAGACCTGTTATCATCCAGAACACAGGACTCGACACGGCTCTGAAATTGAATGAATTTCCTTTGAGAAAAGGCAGCAGCTGTTTCCTCTGAAGGTCAGAAGACCACTGGCCAGGACTGACCTTCTGAGAGCCCGGGCGTCGTTTGTCTCAAGCTGCGGCGCTCGCACTGCGGCAGCCTCCGACAACAGCGCGGGTTAAATACGCTGTCGCTTCTATGACGGGTTAAATAAAAAGACACGATGGGATTTGTAGAAGATTTTTTTTTTTTTTATGATAAACCTTACACTTTAATCTGTCAGTACATCAGGCAAGGTTTTAGTAGCAGGCTGCCTTCAATAAACTATTAGAGGGAATTTATACTGCAGCTCAGCTTTAGCCTTGTTCAGAAGAGTTCTGCAGAAGAACAAACGCTCCTAGACAATCTGACGGTCTTAAAAGGTCAGATTCACACCTAACATGCCCACTTCTCTTTGCACTCTGTTACAGATAAGTATAAACAATGTAGAGGTTTCGACTTTCTTGCTTCAAAGTCTCACTTAGCTGAAAGCTATTTTAAAATCTCTGTTTTATCACCAGGCCAAATAAACAGCTCAGTCTGCTTTAATTTAATTGCAAATGTTGTATCAAACTATGACTGCTGAATAAACTTGATAATGATATAATGGACGCACTGATGGACCTTCTCTTGGCCCATTCCAATAAACAGTTTGTGGAAAGTTCAGACTGATTCTGATTCATGCCAGAGCTGTAATCATTCCTAGTTGAAGGTATGAAACATTTACAAAGGCTTTTAGATTTCTTCCCCCAAAAAAAGCAGCGGAAAACTAAAGATTTCCAGGCTACAGGATGGTGTTTTATCCACAGAGAGAAAGGAAAAATGTGTACTTAATTGATTCGAGTTTTGTGGAAATTGCTGCAACTGAAATAAAGTATGTCTTAGTTTTTATTCGGATAATCTTTTGGTATTTTATTGCCAATTTTATTAAACTTTAAAAACATTTTTTTAAAATCAAACTTAGTTTCATTTATTGTTTTATCCTTTATTTATCTGTGATGCGATTGTTGTGAAGCACTTTGGTCAGCTGAGGTTGCTGTAAATGTGCTACAAAAATAATAAATTACCTTACTTACAAAATAAAACACAAATGGGAAAAAAAGACAGCACATCATCTCCTATAAGCTAGTTTTAGGCTACGTTCCCACTGCAGGGAAATGCCACCCAAATCTGATCTTTTGTCCATATGTGACCCATATCCCGGGTCAAATGCTTTCTAATAATAACAACAAGGAGAGATGCTGGTATCCACGTTAATGCTGTTTTTTTTTTTTACATTTTTTGATATTTTTTTTTCTTTTGTTTTTAAACCTGAGTTAAACTGAAGTGGGGGACAGCTACATACATACCCATTGTATGTACATATGCACAGATACATAAACACTATAAAAAAAAAAAACTTCATCTGTACATACTGCCCTTGTTTTTACCTTTTCTCTGAAAAATGAGGAATTATATTTCTAATAACCCGAGTTTTAGATTCAGCAAAGGTAAACACTCTGAGCACAGAGCGATGCTGTCTCCAAGCTAATAGCTGCAAAACACACAATCAAACGACATCAAAATCAGAAGCCCTGCTCTGTGCCGCGGGTTCAAAAGTTGATGCATAATTAGCTTTGAGAAAGCAGGAAGAGCAGGTGGTGGTTCAAAGCTGCCAGAAATTAGTCCTCATCCTGCTGAAAGCACCGAGGGCCAGAGCCAACACCACATCTGTGGAAGGGAGGATTCACTTAATAAACCAAAAACCCTTCACCTGTTCTCTGCGACGTTGTGATACGCGTCCTGGCCGTGATTACATGTTTCCTTTTGCACTTCGCCCACATGTAGAATGCGTTCTGATTTGCTTATTGTCACCAACGATGTTTAGAAAGGTCAAAAATAGTAAAAACTATTTTTTACCCCACGTTCCGGTGCGCCTGCGGGCCTTCGCGACTAAAATGAGTTAAGCCCTTACTAAAACACAAAGCCTGAACTTACACACCGTTTTTAAAAGCACCGTTCTCGTTTCACCCCTGCGAGAGGGGGGATGAAAAGGATACGACGACGAGGGGCTTGTCGTGGAGAACGAAGCCGTTGGTTTCCCGCAGGGCTTTTTCCGCGCTGCGCTCGTTTGGGAGCCCTACGAAGGCCTGCCCTTTCATCCGCCCCTCCTTCATTAACACCACGTCAAACCTGGAGAACAAAGCAGAAGCGGGGGGGGACACATGATTATCGCGCCACGCTAGCGGCCCGCCGATACGCCGGGCAGCCGCCGCTGTGACACTGGGAGATGTTATCTGCTTCTGCGAGCACATAAAACCGAATGGGTCGGCGACGGCCAACAACCTGCAGGCTTTAAATCCGGACAATTGATTTTTTTTTTTTTTTTTTTAAGAGAAGACAAGCAACTGGAGGCTTTAAAGTTTATTTAGCATTCAGTGCAGGATGCATGCAGCTGATGGGCGTGTGTCCTTAAAGTCTTTTTTTTTTTCCCCCCCTCTGGAAGCAGTTCGTAAAAAACACCCCCCCACTCGAGTAAATCCTTGACAACACGGCTGACGACAAGATTCTGATAAAATGAGCCCTCGGCAGCAATGCTGCGGCCGATCTGCTTCAGTAAGCACCTGATTCTGTGCCGGGTGTGTCAGATAAAAAAAAATAATAATAAAAACAGAACGTTAATACCATCTGTGGAGAGTCAAAGTGCCACCATCTAATAATTTACATAAATTACAAAAGAAATTGAAAATACCATTAAAGTGGTAATTTTTAAAAAAGGTCAATCTATATAATATGTAATAAATTTATTTACACGGAAATTAACTAAAATTGCTATATTAATCTATTTCTATATTATTCAATTGTGTAATTATTGGATGGTTTCTCTACATGTACTACTTTGTTGAAATTATTGATTCTGTTTGTTGTAGCTCTACAAACGGACCCCAACATCGGATCTGTTAACCTGCACAGCAAGTCCGTTTCAGACCAGGATGTGCTGCACCACAGGGCTACGCAAGAATGAAATCCTTCTCGCTTCTGAGAAATATTCTTTTTATGAGATAGTCAAAAACCAACAGTGCATTTCAATATTTAGGTAGTTTTTTTTACTGTTTCAATTATTTAGAAAGTGAAACTCAGATATAGATCCATTACACATTGAGTGATGTACTTCCAGCCTTATTTCTTTTAATTTTGACAACTATGGCTTACAGATAGTAAAAACCCAAAAGGCAATGGTTCGGAAAATTACCATATTACACAAGATCAATAAAAACAGAATATTTTAAACAGAAATGTCAGGATTCTAAAAAGTATGCCCATTACTCTGCACTGCTATGACTCACTTTGACAAATGTCAAGAGCCATGTCTCCATCACATCAAAAAAACGCTGAACAATCAAGCAGAGCAACACCATGGGCACTGAACCTACTTCTGGTACCTTTAGCAGTGTGAGCCGGTACCAAGTCCTGCTGGAAAATAAAATCTGCATCTCAGTGCAGCTTGTCTGCAGAGGGAAGCTCTAGAATGTCCTGGTAGGTGACTGCGGTGACTGTGGACGTCAGAAAACCCAGTGGACCGACACCAGCAGATTTTTCACAATATTCTAATTCATTCTAATTCTAATAATTTTAGTAATAATTGTTGTTATTATTATTAGTGTTATGTTCTGAGACTGTTTATTGGGTTTCCATTTTCTGTACACCACAACAATCCAAATTACAAGAAAGACGTGAATTATTTCACTGTATGAGTTTCAAGTCTGTATAATATTTATTACTTTGTGAAATGAGAGAAAAAAAACATATTGAACTTTTTCATGACATTCTATTTTTTTTTTAGATGTACCCCTAACGACCAATCGGAGCGAATTCAATTAGCTGCAGTGACAATTATTTAATCCAGCATCGTTGTAAAAGGGGATCCTGAAAATGGTAATAAATAATGATATAATTATTTTTTGAACAATTTTATAAAGGATTGTAAGTTCTTTGAGCCATTTCCAAATGCAAGTACACGTTTCAGAAATCCACCTTAATTTTTCTCTATATAAATTCAATGACTAGTTTATGCATTGGATTGTAACATGTTTTGTCCTCCATAGATTATATATTAAGAAATATACTAAAAATATAAATAAAACACAAAAAAAGCCACAGGTTAGTAAAGGCCAACCCGAGCCCCAGGCAGAGTTTCTCTTGTTCCGTTTTTCTCACAGGAGTCGAGCCCCATCTATTTGAGGTATTGCTGAGGCACCAACATCAAAATGTCCCTCATGATCTCGGTATCAGTGTGGATACTTATTAAAAAACGCAGGGCACAGTCAGCAGAAATTACGAGAAGCTCTCAGGAGGAGCTGAATAATTGCTGGAGCCAAAAATAGCCCAAACAGGAGAAAAATGGGGGTGCAGCGGCACACGAGAAACGCACATCTGACGGATTGCTGTTTACGTACATGTTTCTCTCGGCCTCGGACGACGGGTCAATGTACCTTCCATAGATGTACCTCAGGTCCTGGAGGATAAAGATAGATAAAAGGATTGAAACAGACGTCACTGTTCCGATTAATATCTGTCAGACAAGTATGAAAACCCTACATTGCAAAAACGGAACTAGAAATAAGTAAAATGTTTTCTTAAAATGTGTGTATTTGTCCTTGATTTGAGCAGGTAAATAAGATGATTTGCCAATGGAATAAGAATTTTGCACTTACAATAGGAACAATACATCTCCATCATGTTATTTCAAGTGCAGGATGTCTAATTATCTTATTTTAAGTGGTCAAAATACTCATTCCATTGGCAGATAATCTTATTTACCTGCTCAAATCAAGGATAAATGCACTAACTTTAAGAACATTTTACTTATTTTTAGATCAGTTTTTGCAGTGTAAATGCTTCTGCTTCTGCTTCAAATTTATTTCTTACTGAACATCAAATAAAATGTATTGAGGTTTGCGGGTTTAACGCGACAAAACTGGAAATGGGGAGGAACTGGTCCAGCCACAGCATGTAAAAAAGGCAAATTAATAAACACAGGGTCCTGATATCGGCGAATGCTCGAGACAAAAACAAAGCTCCGGATAATGAAAGGCGGATGAAAGTGGGTTACCTGGAACAGCTGGACCTACCTTCTCCTCCACCTGCTTTGCGATGTTTTTCACGTACAGCCGGCAGGTCGGCTCACCGGCCTCATAGTTCTTAAAAACAGACATCCTTTTTATCTCTGTTTTAAAATAAAAAGGGAGAAAAAGGGGGCAAAAAAATTATGGAGATGAGCAAAAAAAAAAAAAAAAAATCAAGTACAAAGGATCACAGAGCTGCCTAATTCAAAGTCACTGCATCTCAAAAGCTCAATGTTTTATTAAATGTGGAACAGAGGGTGGACCACGGCGGCCATTTCTGTGTTGCGGTGCCTGAGCCTATCGGAGGTCTGGTTGATTTGTCCCTTTTTCTGCCTGGAGGCTTGAAATCCCTTCCAGAGGCGATATTTAAAGACAGGTGATGTGAAGATGATTTGCACTCAACAGCCCGCTCATCAAACGACGGCCGCGACGAGCTGCAGCCAATTACGGGCCTAGACGTCTCGCCACAAAACGCGAGCGATCCTCTCGTTTCCTCTCAGATCTTAGAAAAAAAGCCCGCGCCGACGTTAAACTTTCACCGGCAGTTCCTCCTTCACTGAGGGGACCCGTCAGTCGCGAGTTTAGTTTTCCCCACAGTCTGCACTTTTTTTTGTTGTTGTTGTTGTTTAGCTGCAACGCCTCGGAATAACTCCCCGTTTATTCTAATATGCATTTCAAACAAACTGCAGCCTCCTGCGCTGGTTGCATCACCTCTCAGCAGAGCGCGCGAGGAGGAAATTAGCGTGTTACAGCTGTTCTGTAATGCCTACATGAAAGGAGGAACGTTGTCATTGGAGGCACGTACGCGAGCCCAAACAGAACCCTCCAAGGTTTTTTTTTTTTTTTTAATGTTTATTGATTTTATAGAACTGTGCAGGCTGTTTCTTCTTTGTCTGTCTTTAATACTTTGTGATAAGTTCTGCTGATAATCAAAGCAGAGATGTCCCCCCCCCTGAGCCAGGGGTTTTACATTTTAGCTTCTTACCGCAACAAAATTTGATATGTTTATGGGTATTGTTAAGTATAAGTAGTGAATCACTGGGAAGTGGAAAGAAAATGAGCCATCTTACATACTTGTTATAGATAAAGCTCTGAAAAGTGTGGAATTTTGTATCTATACCAACTAATGAACGTTTTCTTTTATAATACAGCTCAAGAATGCACGGAGAGTATGGAGAACTTTCAAGCATGCCCCCAAGTTGTCAAACAGCATTAAGGTCGTGATTTTGGCTCGGCCGTTTCTAACACATGAACACGTTTTATTGAAACTTGGCCAAGTCCTCCACAAGCCGGGAGTTTTCTTCTTTATTTAGTTTTATCCGTCTTCATATCAACTCTAAGGGTAAACGCGTCTCTGCTGAGGAAGACGATCCCCTCAGCATGTCTAATCTGACCAGATTGGACTTTCTCCAACCAGTGTGGTGTTACCCTTACACCAATTGCAAAACAAGTCGAAACCCCAAGTATTGTTTTCCTTAAATTTCACGATGTTGTTGTGCTTCGTGTTAACCTGACTCTTGCCAGCAGTATGTCGCTCCACCTAGCTTCACTTACATCCATCTGGGACATCTCCTATAGAGAGTGATTTCTCCAACCAATTTTATTGTCTGGCCAATCAGGACGCAGGGCTGGAGTTTCATAGATATGACGTGGTGGAGAAGCGACCGTGACGTGAGACTGATTTGATTCAGACAACAATGGCAGCTTGCATCGAGGAAGCAAGCGTTAACATTGATGCTGCTATTTCTTCCGTGTTGTCCAACCTACCTAATATTGTTTCATTAAAAGAACATCAGAGAACGCCTCTGAAGACTTTTGTTGGTGGAAACCATGTTTTCGCCCTTCTCCCGACCGGATTTGGCAAGTTTTGTTTTCCGGGGCGCATCCGTGGCGGTTAGCGGTTAGCAGTTAGCGGTTAGCGCGAATCATATTAGGAGGCCTTTAGTCCTCAACGCGGTCGGCCCGGGATCGACTCCGACCCGCGGCGCTTTGCCGCCTGTCTTCCCCCCTCTTCCTGTCAGCTCACTGTCAATAAAACGTGTACCACTAGAGCCACAAACACATTAAAAAAAATAAAAGTTTAGTTTTTTCCTGCGGCGCTCTCACAGGATCACTGGTTAGCTTCGGTGTGAGTGGTTGAAATAGCAAATAGCACGTCGATAAAGATGACAGACAAGTGGCTTATCCAATCATATGCAAGGATTTTTGATAAGGCCCAGCCTTCAATAAAGGCAATTCCTATAGAGAGGTCCCAGATGGATGTGAGTGGAGCAAGGCGGAGCGAAATACATCTGGCTAGAGTCAGGTTAGCTCCGTGTTGCTCCTTCATGTGAAATATGTGGGAGTCTGTGGCTGCGATACAGCAGCGAGCCACTCCGCGTTGCATTTACCGTCTCTGGACAGCCGGCCTTTCTCCAGCTCCTTCCTGGAGATGAACTCTGACATCAGATCCTGTTCGTCGCCGCTGTGCTCCTCCTGCTGCTGGTTGGCCTTGGGCGCTGGGGTAGAGCTTCCCAAACCCTTCAGCCTCCGTCGCCTCCCGACTGCCGCTGCTCTCGCTCTCATCTGCTAAGAAGGGAAGAGCAGCAAACACCCATTTGAAACAAACATCAATTAGTCGCACGTTCGGGCGCCGAGATATAGAGCACGTCATTGTGGCGTCGGCGTGAGCCATGGTTAACAAAACAGAGACGCTAACCGCGAAGGAAAGACTGAAACGAGTTGCTTTTTCTTGAAAGGCAGTAGCAGGGATAAACCTTTTGAGCGGCGCCTGAATGCGCGCACACGCAGCAGATTGGAGGGGAGCAGCGAGCCTGTACAAATCCGCGGAGGGGGGAAAAGGTTTGTCATATCAATAAGGTGTATGTGTGCAAGCGTTGAAGCGCGGAACGCTCCGGAGCTTTTCTGATAAACACTAGATCACTGCTTTCCAACTTATAGTCATCCTTATCAGCTCCCCACCTCCCCTTTTCATTTGAATAGCTTGTTTATCAGCCCCCCCCCCCACACACACACACACACCTCCACACACACACACCTACCAACAGCATCCTCCAAAACAAGACTAATCCAAAAAAGCCACCTGTCAGAGTTTATCTCTCCCCTGCCTCCAGGAAATCCTTTTGTCGCCGACTTTGAGATCTAGTTTACTTTTTAGGAGATGAAGCTGAAGCCAGGGAGAGGGGAGATAAGGCGAACAGGGAACCCCGCCGATGACAGGAGGCCCAGACTGTGCCCTCAAAGGCGCTTCCTCACACAGATAATAGTTAAAAACCTTTCTGCTGAGAGTTTGTGCTTTGATGCGCTGCTGTGTAACACTTGGCTCCGACTACACTTCTGGCAGGGGCTTGAACTTGTGTCAACAGGGCCAACAAATGATCTGTTGGCTCGATGTGATAAAAAAAAACAACAACACGTAAGAACAGAGACTGGAAACGCGCAAGCTTTCTGCTCCGCAGGAAAAGAGAGCCGTACCCCTTTTTTTTAACTTGTGACTTGCGCGAGTGACATGATCCCTGTTAGACAGGTTTTATCACAAGATGTTACATTTCTTCAGGCCATGTGAATTCTTACTAATTAAATTGTAACAGCCAAAGCTCCAGTGTTCACTGTATAAAGGGTTGCTGCACATTTTTCCAGTTCAAGGCTTTTTCTAGATGCTAATAAATACATAAAATATTCCTTATTCATCTTCTATTTACTGTGTTATATGCATTTATATTTCCCTCCTCGTTTCCTTCTTTTTCACCTGTCTCCATCTTTCTCTTATTTATCCATCTTTGTGTCTCTATCTTTTTTGTTATTTTTTTGTGTGTTTCTCTCTGTATTTCAGTCTTTAATTTACTGTATTGTTGCTGGTCAGGGTCACGGCGTGAAGCACTTGGGCTATTTTGTATACCTGTACCAGGAGTAGAAGAGGTACTCCCACTGCTACTCATAGATCATTAGGTAATTTGCTGCGTTTAAAAGAAACACAATTATTCAGGGTCACTCAGCGCAGGTCTGCGTAGCTGACACGGAGAGGGCTGAGACTAGAGGAGCGACTATGTCAGGACAGAAGTTGCTATTAATGTGACCTGCCGTTGTTTAGATACGCTAATGAATTTAATGACATTAACCGTGAACACCTTTTTTTAACTTTTTTTTTTACCTTGATAGCGAGCCTTATAATCCAGTGTGCTTTATATGGTTACCGTACTTGTGCTTACTGACAGATTTCATGTTTTACAAAGCGCTGCAAAATCTGTCAAAATGCAAAAGTATGACTTTGGTTAGCAACGAAGCTGCTCCGCTCAATGGATATTTGGAGCATTACGGTACACTGTGTCAGTACCTGATTGGGCCCCTGAGCTGTCTACAAGACTGCCTGACTGTAATGTCTAAACCAGAAGTGTATTCATGTAAGGCAGCCCTCACCTGGAGTACGCTCTAGCAACAATAAATCAAGAAAGTTAATTAAATATAAAAGTTCAGTTCATGTTGGCCTTATGTTAAAAACAGGGCGGTGTAGTCCAACTACTCTGTCCTCCTGACAGAGACGGATAGCTCTCTATTTCAGGAGAGAGATGTGTACGTGGAGGGGTGGAGTGATATTAGACATTTAGGAAGAATATTTAACGCGCCTTATAATCCGGTGTGGCTTATGGTCCGAAAAATACGGTACATGATCTTCTTGAAAGCCCCCCCCTCTCTCCCATGCGTAATGGTAGGGGAAACGCTACACTGTTAGCCTCACGTCTCACTTAAGCCTGTCCTATGCTTGAGGTCCGAGCAGACATTTTGTGTCATTTTGGCTTCCACGCCCCTCCCTGCGGCCAAAAGTTATTTCAACGCGAACCTGAGAAAATTTGTAACTACCCGGACAGTCCGGCGCAGAAAATCATGGCGGACGAGCAAGCGCTCCTTCTGGCGGAGGTTCGTATATATAGACATCTTTATAATTCGGCCCAAAAAGATCACAGTGATCAAGAAGTGGTTAACAATTCCCGGACAGAAATGGCCATTACTCTTGGAAGAAGGTAAGAGGCTTAAATATTGGAAACAACTGTGTTTTCTAAGTGTAGTGAGGTGTAGTACGCTTGCCGTAGTAGCGCACACTGCCCTCTAGAGTCTAGGAGAAAAGTGCTATTTCAGGGGAAGCATAGATGCTGCAGATGTTGCGTCTGCACGTCTGATTTCCACGTGGATCATACATGCGTCAAGCATAAAGCCACCTTTATGCTGGCTTCATGGTCCCCTTATTAACATTTATTTTCTTTAACATAGCCATTTTCTAAACTGGGGAATCATGGAGCAGGGAAGCCATCACTGAGAGGGAGGAAGAGTCTAATGGCAACATGGAGGTGTTAGGTGAGGTTGAGCCACTGTGTTCAGAGTGTGCAGGGTTTGGTTTCCAAAGATGGCATCATAAGAGGCCGTCTGCAGTGTGCTCCCAAAAAATATGTCTCATAGGCACATATTACAGGACCTTGAATATATACTTATAACCAAATTTCTATTTATTTTACAGAAATGTTATATCCCAGGGCCAAACAAAGATGGGCATAATTGTTACACTGAAGGGGAATCTATGAAATTTCCTTTAAGCAACAGCTGCAGGCCTATGGGGCTATGTCTCTACCATCAACTACATTCAAGTCTTGTCGCAAATTCTCAGTTAGGCATGGACTTTGACTAGGCCATCCTAACATGAATATGCTCTGATCCAAACCATCCCAGTGTAAATCCAGCTGTGTGTTTAAGATCCTTGTCCGGCTGGAAGGTGAAGCTTTCCCCAAGTATCAAATCTTCTTTTTTCTTCCAGGACTGACCTATAATCAGCTCTACCCACCTCGCCTGTTTTTTCTGTCTCTGCAGAAGAAAAGCTGCACAACTCATGATATCCCCTACACACATTTTGTCTTTCAATGAGATCTCAATAAAATAAACAGAAGTCGGTGGCTGTAATCTGAAAGTTTAAGAACTTTTTCAGGACACTGTACCTTTAAGCAACAGCCTCCTCCCCAGTGTTCTGCTATGTTTGTCCTTTTGAGCTGCACAGTCATTTCTACAACTATAAATAATTCACAAGCCTCATTCCAGGGTAAATGCAAGGACTCACAACCCGAAGCCGCAGATCTTTTAACGAAGTCAATTCTTTGATTCGTCTGTGCGAGTTGTTAAAGTAAACTCTATCTCTCTGGGCGTTGAACTTCATCGGACAAAAGGAGGAAAAGACGCAGTTCATTGTCTCGAAGAAGCCCTACCTTTGCCATCAACTTCAGGCTGGCCTGGGCCGCTCCCTTCCACAACGGCCGCCACCTCCGGCACCGAAATGTGGAACTCGATTTTTCTCGGAGCCGCAGGGTTCGGGTTCTCGAACACGTCGGAGGGCTGCAGCGCCGGAACACTGAGGGACACACAGAGAGGATGAAAACTGAGCATACAGCAAACCTGGATGATGTACGGTCGGTCGATCGCCTTTTTTTTTTCGTTTTGTTTTGCTAAATCTGAGATCTTCCACAGTCAGACGAACATGTGGCCAGGAGATGTATTTATAGTTTAGAAACAGACTGCTCTGCTCCGCTCTTGAGGGAGGCGGTGTTGCAGGTGTGTGAGAATGTGGAACGAGGAGAAGTCGCTGAGCCACTAGGGGCCGTCTTCAAGAGGAAGACCGATTGTCTGGAGATTTTCGGCCTCTGCTTTAACCGAGCTGTGAATACAGGATCCGGATAAATCGTGTTTGAGGACAGTGACATGCCTGAGTGCTTTCCATGTACCTCTGAGAGTCCGGTTTGGGAGTGTAGAGCAGGTCCTTGATCTTGGGCTTCTTTCTTTTTGAGGCCGTTTTTGGTCTCAAGGGTCTCTTGCATGCTTGGTTGACCAGGCCCATCAAACGTGCAATCCTCAAATAAAACAGAGGGGGGGAAAAAATTTTACTAACCACAAAAAAAAAAAAAAAAGCATTGTTCACATGAAACACTTGAAATAAAAAGGTTAATTCAATGCAAAGACTTCCATCCTCTCCGACGACGATGATATGCTCCTCACCTCTCTTTATCTTCATCATCCTCACTCTCGTACTCAGACTCTTCCTCACTGGCCAGCTCCAGCTCCTCCTCTGGCAGAGGGGGATAGTCAGGGGGGAAAGGGGGAGGCATGGGGACGTGTGGGGCCGGAGGCAGGAGCTCGAACTGCAACAGACCACCATTATCTTTACCACAAACAGCTGGAGCTCAGCCTCACGTGACCAAAAGGAACGGCCACCGTGGCTTTTAACCCAAACTGGCAGATTCATAACGAGTTTAACGAGCTTTGAGGTCTAACTGGATACCATAACGCATAGTGCGTTGAAAAAGGATAAATATTTTTACTACTATGCTGTGTTAAAGCCATGTTAACGAAACATGTCCCTTTTACTGTCCTGTGTGGCCCTGGCTACATGAAGGCAGCAGCTTCACCCTGACAGCAGCCAGCTGTGTGTAGATATCAGAGAGCTACACACACCTAATTCTGGGTACATCTACTTAAACAGTGTAAATTGGCATTGCTGTTCCCTCACCTACCATTTACAGTGCCTTGCAAAAGTCTTCACACCACTTAAACCTTTTCACATTTTGTCACATCACAACCAACACCGTCTTTATACAAATGTACAAATAGATTAAAAGCTGCTCCTTTGCAGTGCAGAAATGTATATACAGTAGTATAAGTATATAAGTATATAGATTTATTGCACAGAGGCAATTATTGCATAGTGAGTACATTTCACAAATTAATTTGAATATTTTGCACAGTGGGTTTACTATCAAGTGTAGGAAATGATGCTCTGCTTTAAAAATCTTTAAAAACTTTAAAGCGTAGGCTGCATGTGGATCTGCCCTGTGTCTTGTGAACGAAGAAAACACTTCAAGGCGGGATCCAGGTGCCTTTAAGACTTCTCCGTCTGTTTTAGTGAAAGGACCGATTCGGCCTCCAGCCTCCGTTCACCCCGATTTTCCACCTGAGGCAGCCGCATCCGCGTCTGTTAACTTGTACCTGCTACGTGGGTTGATGCAGTGACGATGCAGTGACGGAGCAGGATTTGTGAGTATAGTCCAAAATCAAATCAAGAAGAGTAAAAAGGTGAGATGTTAATTTGCTCGGCCAACTGCAGGATCGCTGCTATTGTTTTGAAAACAACAGCGTAGGAAAATCCTGACGCAGATCTCATGTGGAGCGCCGATGCTGCGCAGCAGCGTCCCCTACTTCTAAAAGCTACTCTGGGGGAACGTCAGCAGTCTCCACTTGTGATTTATGGAGAGCCACGGGGAGCTCGGAGGTGACTCATCTGCACGGGTTTATGGCAGAAACACTTAGTGGAACAGACTTTGGAAACCTGCAGTGAACAAACGGCGTCATTTAGAACAGGGAGTCAAGCAGACAGGTCAGGAATAATCCTCTCTATAACCTCCTTAACCCAAGCAAGGCGGCAGGGAAAGCCGTTCCCATGTCCAGCGGTAGTTAGGCAAATGTGGGGCCCACCCTGGACATCAGTAATCTAGGCAGCACAGAGAAAAACAACCATGCTTGTGTGCACTCACATCTTAGCACGATTTGGAGAGGCCAGTTAGCCTAACATGCATGTTTTTTTGATTGTGACTGGAGGCTGAAATCCCAGCAGAAAGACACTGGTTGGGAATTTATCCCCCTGCAACAGTGCTAAAGAAATGCTGCACCCACGGCCCAGACCTCAAACTGGCCTTAAGCTGTAAAATAAAAGTCAAAAAGCCTCGGGCATCTCACCGCCCAGCATCTGAAACGCAACTGCAGACATGACTGCCCACCTAAACTGACAGGCTGGCCGAGGAGAGCGTCAATCAGCCAAGGAGTCCGCGGTAACTCTGGGGGAGCTGCAAAGATCCACAGCTCAGGTGTGGATCTTTGCAGCTGTTAGTCATGTGCTCAACAAATCTGCACTTTACGGGAAAGTTTGCAGTTTATGGCCACGAACACAGACTGCAAACTGGGAAAAAAGGTTCCTCTTCCAGCAGGACGACCCTCAACATGCAGCCAAAGCTACAATGGCTCAGATCAAAGCATATTCATTTCTATAATCAAAGTCCAGAACTATGTCTTCACAGAACTGCTCCTTCCGATCTAACTCCACTTGAGCTACTTTGCAAAGAATGTGCAAAGGTTTTCAAAATCTGAAAGAGTCTGAGACGTCTGAATACCTCTGCAAGACCCCGGTGTGACTCTTTATAACCCTTCTCCACCCAGAAGCCGGCAGAATCTTACCATGGGCGGCCTCGCTGTGACGGGACCAAACGGGCACGGCAAATTCATCTTGTTCATCAGATGGAGCACCTGTTTCCAAATGTGAGGTATATGCATTAGAACAGGGACGGTCGTCTGTGAGGAATCAGAACACAAGCTGCTTGGTATAAACACGCTGCTGCGCCCAAACAGGCAGAGCCTGGAACGCGGGCTCCGTATGCAAAGCAGATTGGCCGACTTCTGCATACAAATACCAGGATCAAGGTGGGATTGAAGCTGCAGAGAGATACCTGAGGAGCGGCGGAGCGCGGGGCCGGCAGTTCTCTGCAGCACACTAGCACCACCTAGACGCCAACGCGGGAAGCAGCTCGGCTCCCAGGGAAATGTTAAACCCATAACTCATGCTTCCCACTTGTGGTTTATTATTAATACTCGCTCCCCGAATTGGGATTTAAAAGGCAAATGTTTGCTGTTTGATCTTTAAGAGCTTGGATGGTGCTCAGAAACCCGACGACTACATGTTGTGTTAGGTTCACATTGTTAAACACAATTGCCCAATTTCCAAGAGGGAATAAAAAAATTTTTAAAAACAACGCACCATTCAGGCGCAGAGATTCTCCACGTTTGCATATCAAGGTGTTGGATAGGAGATAAAAGAGCAGAGGAGAGAGGCAGCGTTTACTCACTTGGACATAAAACTTTGGCACCGCGATGAGGGCATGTGTTATATTTGTGAGGATGCTGTTGGAGGGCGGCGGGTATAAATATTTCAGCGTGGGATTTGAATGAAATTTCATCCTAAAAGGATTCAAAAAGAGGAGAGGAAACGTTAGAAGCAAACACGGCAAATTATCCGCCGACCAGTCAGTTCGGCGATCTAGATCTTCCTACGACTGCTTCCAACTGGTGATCAGAGGCTCAAGTCAGGACAAAAATCTGATTTGTTTGAGTTTTTTCTCCCCTGATCATGAAATGAATCAACAGAGACCACGTTCTTTGATGCGCTTTGCATTAGGTGCACGTGCTTTGGATACATAAGTGAGGATATGCTTGCACTTCCATCATTTTCCTTTAGATTGACAATGAACTACCTCTATCCAAGAACCTGAAGCATCGTTTGTTACCTTCAATTATAAAACCAAATGAGGCTGTATGCTGTAAATTTCTTAGAAAAAATCAAAAGAAGAAGCTCAGAGCTCAGGGGGGAAAAAACTAAAATCTGCTCCGACCGGTAAAAGCCTGATCGGTGCATCTCTCCTATAAATGTAGCACTCACAATTACAGAAGCACCAGTCGGGGTTCTTCTAAGGACCATCTAACACATAAAAGACATAAATACATGCTCTTGGGTGTGTGTTTACAGACGGCAGAATGATGGTAGTGTTTAGCTTTCGTGCATTTATGCACAGATGAGAGCCAATCGGGGGAAAGCTGGCAGACACAGATGTCGGACCAATTGATTGGCACTCCTCAAGTTAAACTCCTCCATCTAGCCTCACACCCCGGCAAAGGAAGGCAATGTCATCCATCAGCAAAGGCCAGAGCATCACCATCTGGGCAGCAGATAGGAGAAGACGCACAGAGGTCCTCGACACATCCGACTATCACATGATGGGGAGACCAATCCGAGCATATATGGTCTTCCAAAGATGCACCAGGGAAAAAGCACCACTGAGACCCAGCAGCAGCAGCAACTCACTCATCCAGTTTAGCTCCGCTAACACATGTGTGCAGTTGTGTGTTTGATGTGTATGGGTTAAAAACATGATAAACTAACTCCAAGCAGAGGAGGTGGCCTTAAATTTGACCTCTCATTGCCCCGGTGCTTCAAGCCGGCCGGGACGCACCGGTTGGAGGTTCGGTTGCCGCTCAGTTTACCTTCCGGGACGTTTCCCAGCTTTCCCCAGCAGTCAAAAGATAACGACTCTGCTGCGCTGTGTTCAACCTTCCTGTTATCTGCCAAGAGTCTCACTCCCTTCTCTTTGCAGCCTAAGTGAACTACAGACTCTGTGATTCTGTGATGCAACCACTGAAAGATCTTGGGAAGAAAATCGTCCCAAGACCGTTTAGGTTATGACAGCAAAAATGTGAAAAGTTATTAGGCTCAGAATAAAAGCTACGACAGCGTCTGCTGCTGGGAGCGCCAGGCCTCGTCAGCTGACAGGACAGGCTGCCTGTCAGCGGCTCAGCGGCAGCCCGGCTATCTAATTGGACGCGAGGAGGCTGACAGCTCCCAAACACACCTCTCAGATTCTCTTCCAGGTTCACTGTCAGCTCGCCCACAGGCATTCTCTACAGAGCAAGCGGACGACGCCTTGACAACTGTTAGGGAACACGTGTCACGCAACGCGCACGGAGCTGTCCGGAGCGGTTTTGGGGGAACGGGGGTGCACGGCTTACACGCTTCAGGTAAAGAGGCCCCTCAAAGTAGGCCCAGTGATAGCTCCTTTCATACATCCCAAAAAAAGGGCAACAATCACATAAACTCAGTAACCTTCTCCAACTAAAGCGACACTCGCAGCGTGCAGTCATCCTCACCCAAGGCTAGGAGAGACGCCGGTCTCTATGAGAGGGACGTTCGGCTGCTTGGTCTCCTGGATCTTCTGCTTGCTTTTCACATGACTGTGTGGAAAAGAGAAAGCGTGATCATCTCCCTCTACCTCACAGAGCTCAGGAAGAGGAGCTGATAGGGTTCAAAATGTATATCACTGGAAGGGGTAGGCTGATTCACCGACGAGAGAAACGCACCCATCTGACACCGGGGGGTCCTTTAAAACCGTGAAATCGTCCTGTCCTTTGGCAAACTCCACGATGAGGGTCCGATCCAGAATCTGTAACTGATGGAGCCTGCTGAGAGCCTACGGCAGACGAGGCGGGACAGTGAACGCCATAATCCAAAGCAAACTCACGGCGGACAGAGAGACGTCGGTATTTGTTTAAAAAAAACATAAAGCAGATACTTAGAGGCATTTGGCCACAAAACACTCACCTTCGCTGCCATCTTCTCACTTCTAAATGTCGCAAAGGCCGCATGTTTCTGTGCATGGGGGGGGAGAGAGATCGATCAACGTGAGACGTCGGGTCAGATTTTAGCACGTCGGCGGGTCAAAAGACGGCCGGCGGAGCGTGACCTACCAAGCGACCGCGGTTGGAAAAGACTCTGACCGACTCGGCACCGAAATACTTCAGGAGGTCCTCCTTCTCGTCCTGACTGAGCTCGGCCGGTAGGTGGCGGACGAGCAGCGTCCTGCTGCAGTTCCCTTTGGCCAAGTCTTCGTTTTCCCCCATTTCCCTGTGGGCCGGAAGGCAGCTGGGAGAAAAAGATAAAAGTTAGTCGTCACAGATCTCTGAACAACTCACACCTGCACTCAGTGACATGCATTCTTCAATTTAAAGTTATTCTCAAATACAAGCAATGAGACGCCACAGACCATCACAGCATGCCTTCTGTTCTGAAATGTTTCACATCGTCACGCTAGTTTCATCATTAGACAAAGATATATTGAGCAAATACAATACAAAATGCTATTTTTAAAGGCTTTAATTTGTTATGGGGGGGGAAAAAAGCTAAGCAAACCCACCCGTCCCTCTGGAATGAAGCGTTTACGGCCAGACCAGGACGTAGTTTAACCACAACCAGTTCTAGCTTAGAACTCAAAAATCCACAAACATGCCTCAGTTTAAAGAAAACCAGGACAGAGAAACACTGTCACTGAAGTCTATTAGTCTGACCAAATAAAAGCTCCATATATTTAGGCTGAATACCGGTATACAATATTTAGCTTAATATGTTTTTATTTCTATAAAAAACACATCTCTGAATCAAAGCTTTGTATTAAATGTCTCACAGGCACAATTTTTAACAAACAGCTGTAGATAAATGAGGAACGGCTGAAAAACAAACCTACTGGAACATACAAAAGTATAATTAAGCGCAGCACAGACCATCTCGATATAAACAGTATAGTCTCATATATCTCTTTTGGAAAAAAAAAATCTTGATATTTTTAAAATCTCGGTCAGTTACACTCAGTTACGGTCAGTGCTCGCGACTCAGCACCAAGAACGAGCCCAGACCAGAGTGGGGTTGGGTTTCTGACGCCCCGTTTCACATTTACTCAGAAACAATCTCGATGATCCCCAAGAATGCTGTGGACTGATGTTTTGGAAGGTGTTCTGTTACATCTGGGATAAAACTAACACAGGATTCCAGCAGGGAGTGGTGGCCGGTTCCATCCCCGCAGACTGCCACCGTGGGTCCCTGAGCAAGACCCTTAGCCCCAGATTGCTCCCCAGGGGCTTTAACAGCAGCCCACTGCTCCCTAAGGGATAGGTTAAATGCAGAACACAAATTTCGTTGGAATGTATAATTGCAATGACAACTAAAGATTTCTGTCTTTAAGCAAGAGAACATGACAGTCAACTCAGTGATGGGTATATGATTGGCCGGGGCTGCCTTCCTACTTCAAGACAAGAGAGCGACTTGTCGTAGCTATTAATTAAACCGTAAATTCTGCTTTCTAACTAAGGAGGGGGGTTTATTTCTTCTTCTTTGGGTCACAAAGGAGAAGAGGCGAGCGAGCATCCATCCTCCGGGACTGTGGGCTGATCAGTGGATCATATCATGTCTCTGATCCCGCCGCTACATCACCAGTCCCCACACATGCAGGTTCACCTGAGTGATCACAGGTGTATGACAGATGATGAATGTAAATACAGATTTGATCGAAGATGGTTGGTTAGTACATTTACTGAGCACATCTGCCCCCCCCCCACCCCACCCCCCCCTGACGTGCCTGCTGCCTGCGCTCTCTGTAACTTTGTAACCAGGGTACGAACCCTCTAAAAACAAAAGGGTCCACTCCTAAAGTTCCTCGCCATAATTAAAGCCGAAATGAAGAGCAAGCCGTGCTAAGCGGTGAGGTACTATCAGTATCGTTGTGAACGACGAGCTGAGTTGCCGATAAGCAATCTTATAAGATGAAAAGCCCATTTCTCTCCACCAAAGCTCTGCTCGGGTTGAGCTAGCTTAGCGCTAATGCTACCGCCCAGAGGCGTTAAAGCCCCGCCGCCTATGAACCCATTTCACATGGCTGTCCGGTGACAAGGCGCCGGTAAAACACTGGCTCAATCTGGCGAAGGAATTTCATTTCCATTGAACAGATCTCATACTTGCCTCCTTGGAGTTCCCTGTAAACAAGCAGGCTTTAGGGGATATCTTCTTCTCTTCCTGTCGGCCAGCAGAGGTAAAGCTCAGATCACCACTGCCTCCTACTGGCAGGAAAAGTCACTCCTTCTGTCACGCTGGACTTAGTGGTCAGATCCGTTTAATAAGTTTACGGTTTTACTCAAAACCTTTTCAGACGTGCTTAACCAGTGAACTATTGGTGGATAGAGCTGTAAATTCACCGGTTCAAATCCCACAGGCTGCCCCTCTGGGTTCCTGAGCAAAACAAACCGGGGCCATGCATGCGGTGTGGTGTGTTAAACGCAGAGGATGACTTTCATTGCAATGTAAAGTTGCAATGACAAATAATGATTATTATTTTTCTGGACACATCTTTCTGCCTAATTCGAAACAACTGGTTTTACTTGGAAAAAAAATAAATATAATTTTAATGTTATTTTTTGTATGCTTTTGGTTTTCACATTGGACGGTAAAAGGTTGCAAAACAGCATCTTCAAAGCTGCTTGGAACCTTCAGGAAACGTTCCCTGATAGGTCTCAGAAGGTTGTGCTGCCAGTATTTAAAGTAACTTTGAGAGGAGTTTAAGGATCGTTCAAAAGGTTAATACATATCTTTCTAAAATAAATAATTCTATAAAGGTTCATTGAAAGTTATTTTCTAACCTTCCCCAAAGGTAACCTTCCAAAGTGACCTTCAGGGGCCGTTTTGGGAAAACTCTCAGAAGGTCCTAAAACTAGTTTATGATCTTCAGGGCTCCATTATGAATAATTCCATAAGTTTCTACAAATTTGACAATGTGAAAGTTGTATTACTTTCAATGAACCTTTAGGAACCTTGTCTGAAGGTTTTTTTTTTTTTTTTTCCAAAGATCACAATGCAGTAGATAACCTACATGGAACCTTTAGGAAACTTTCCCTTAGGGTTCTCATTGTGAAGGTTGCTGGTAAATTACATCAAACTTTGATTTGTGGTTCTTGAAGGTTCTCTGAAGGCTCCATTGTGAAATTTGTAGACAACCTTCAGGGAACCTTTAGATAATGTTTCATGAAGGTTCCCTAAAGGATAAATAGTAGAACGTTGGTGCTTTCCGGTAACCTTTGGGAAACCTTCTTTGAAGGTTCTCAGAAACTAGAGCTGTGAAGGCTGTAGATAAACTTCAGGAAGCCTTTGAAGAACATCCCTTTATAGTTTCCAGAAATATGCACGATCATATCTGAAATTAACCTTTGAATAATCTTTAGAGAATGTTTAAGAAGGTTTTTCTTAATGTTAGAAAATATAAGATTAATCTTCAAAGAATGTTCCTGGAACATCCTTTAAAGGTTAATTATTTTTCATAGCTGTGGGGAGCCTTCCTAGAACTTTTAGTTTGTCAGTGTAATGTCCCCTGGAGGTAAGGTTTGATCGGATATTTCTCAAGTCTAATCGCTATTGCCAAATTCTATGGAGATTATGATGAATATATACATATCTTATCTTGCTTCCGCTGCCATCCTAATATCCTCAATCATTGCATTCACCAAATTATTGCCCACAGTTTCCTACGCAACAGAAACACCACCATCACATCCTTGCTCCTCCAGTTTAAAACCCATCTCTGAACCATCCTCAGCATCGTTCTCTTCCACTGGGTGCCAGCAAGGCAAATAATGACTCAGTGCATAAGATTATAACACCCAGCCTCCCACTTCTACCCACTACAGTGCCTATAATAACAGATTACAGGCACTGTAACAGCTAATTCTGCAGAAAAAAAACGGTACTCTTTTAATGCTGATAAATCTGCTAATCTAAATCCTACCACCCACCTTTCAGTGAGTTGTTCTTTGACTCCACACGGGGTTTTTTTCCCAGTGAATATGGGAAAATGTCCTATTTCCCCCGAGTGCCATTTTTGTTACATGACAGCATGTGAGGAAAATGTGTAAGGCAGCAATGTACAATGGGTTAAAATCACATTCTTGGCATACATGCAGTTGCAGATCTTAGTTTTTAGAATGTCTTATTTCTACATTGAACAGCCGGCTACTAACATGTCAGCTCATTTCTCCCAGCAGATGTCAGCCTAACCATGAAATAACAGCCGTATCTGTAACAGAAATACTATATATCTGTTGACACTTTCATTCACCCCATATTTATTCACAAATGTGTTGATAAATGTCTTAAGGTAACTAAAGTAAACAATTTCAATAAAATTAAATTGTCCCCACTACAAATTGTATGCCACCTTTATTGAGTAACAATTTGTTCATTCATTGGATTAAGAGACAGAGGTGTCCCCTAAATTAGAGTTAACTGATCAACTCTTATTATTTAGATTATATAATAATAATTCTAGAAACTAAATGCCACAGTTTAAGAGAAGATGTGCTTTTCTTGTCCACCCCGCAATCACAAGGGCCTTCTTCGTCGCCTTTCCACCCTCCCCCTTGGGGAAAATCTCCCTTACAGTTCTCAAGATGCCTCCAAATTCCAGCCCAGATGAAGCCCTTTCTTTGACGAGCAACGCGAGGGCATTCCTCGGCAGGGCGGCACAAAGCCCCCTTTCACCGTGGCCTGGCTCTGAAATTTCACAGGTGATGGGAGGAACGGCGGACACTGGACCCTCCTCCTTGCTTCCACCGGCGTTACACATTGGTCTCACAGAGAGAGGGATGCTCACTGGGAGTCTTGCTGTGGCCAAGGAAGAGGAGTTTAGCTGCACCAGAGGATATGCTGTAATATAGACAAATGTTCCACATTTAATAAAACTGATTTTTAACAGATTGGAGAATATACGTACAGCCACTTCCCGGTGTTTTTGTAGATTAAAGGTGTTTCCAGGATCAAAAGAATAGAGGCCACGGGCACAGAGATGTCTTTAGGTGGTGAAAAGGAGGAATGAAGACTTGTTAATGTACTCATACCTCTATATATGCAGGCTTTCAAGTAAGGCCTCTGCTTCTGTCAACTAGACATTATAAAGTCTAAAGCTGTCACTAAGTGAGATGATTTCCATTAACCGCCATTTGAGATCGGTTACAGCTACAGTCAAAGTTTTACCTATGATGGCAGTGAATTCCATATTATTTTAGCACTTTATTGATTAATCTGGGCAAATAATTACAGTAAAGAATTTTTATAAAACTTTTTGGTTCCATTTGGTTCCATGATTTTCAAACTTAAGATCTAAATTAAAAAATTCTCTTCAAAGAGTGTACGTTATACATTCATTCAAACACATACATTCACTTACATGTTCAATTGTGATGAAGGTTGTAGAATATATTTGAAATGAATGAGACCAATTAACCTGTTAACTCTGATTACTTGCTGGGGATCATGAGTGTCCGCATCAAATAGTTTCCTTTCCCGACACAAATTCACAAATCTGTCTGACAGTCCTCATCGGATTGGACGATACTCAAAACTACATCAAAGTCAATCTCAAAGAAACCCTCTGAAGATCTAAGTATGTGAAGGGCAAATGTAGACAAGCTGGGAAAATTGTTTGGAGACATTTAAAAAAAAAAACAACAGAGATCAAGATCATCTGTATAAGCAGTTCTGAGGAAGGAAAACTTATTAAATCCTTTCACTTATTCAAGGTCTGGAAGAGGAAGACCAAACTGTCACCCTCAGATGAAAAACGTGTGTTCTGGAACAACCCAGGAACATCCTGGGTTCAAGCATGCATTAACTAAGATCCGTCGGCACAGGGGTGTCACTAGTGCGAAGCTAAACTGTAATTTGCAGCTGTACTTGTGGACGAGTCTAATATCTTCTGCAAACTAACCGCAGACAGCAGGAAGGTGCCAGATTATCGAAAGCCATAGCCAGTAGAAGTCCAGCATTTCTTTCATGTCTACTTGCCCTGTTACAACCTTAACCACTTCTCCTAGATTTCCCTGCCTTGCCCCTGCTGTACTTCTACCAAGCTTCTGATCTATGGACAACGACATTGGTTCTGTATCACAAAAACGAGCTTTACCTAATCCCTGAAAGTTCTTGCCTCTCTCTGATCACCCGTGTATGACCTAAGCCTGTTCTCCGAACACTGTTCAAGCCCCTGTCAAACTGCTGAATGCTACCTCTGCTTTTCTCGCCAGCGCACCTATGTCACTATGTTACAGGCCTCAGCTCATGGTGACAACGCCAACACCAACTCTGCCAGCTGGCTTTTCCTAGGATCTTAGGAACCACGTCACAGAACCAAGTCCCCTGTTTGGATTCTGTGAAGATTATTGCCTTTTTGTAGTCTCTATAGAATGATTGACTCTTCTGCAGCCACTAACATGTTCTCTTCCCTTTCAGTGGTTCCTGCCTGAGGATCCAGTGGCTTCTTGACTCCCACCAGTTTACCACTGAAAATAAACTTGTTAACACACTCCTAGTCTGTCTGAATTTTCAGGTCTCATGTTTTGTGCATTACACCAAGTGGGAAATTTCAACTGAAACGCCCCCAGAGGTCGGAAAGTCGGAAAGTCAGAGCAACATGACTTCAGAATTCAAGGTGGCTGCTATTCACATGAACATTGAATAAAGCTTCATACTTTGATTGCTTTTACCAGTTCTTTATTATTTATGTAACATTTAGACAGCCATACACATATACTTTTCAGTGTATGTAACAGGTGATGTTTTAGTGTTGTTTATATGTACAAAATCATACATAGAGTAGTGTTGTCATATTTGTAACAGTAGCCATGGTGGCCATACAAGCAATGAAGACTTGACAACAGCTGTTGTTTAACATTTCGTGCAGTGGCATATTGTCTATGGGGGGCACTCAAGGGCCCTAAATTACAAAATAAAAATACAATTATGACATCTGTTCTCTCAAAATGTGTCTGACCTTTAATATTCCAGCAGTCCTCTAAAATTTTGGATTTATTAGGGATTGTCTAGACCTCCTAATTGTATTGTTTCAATGCCGACAAATGAACGTGTATGTATCTTTGTAACCTTTTGCCTTCCATGTGACTTCATGCTGATCTCCAATTGGTTAATGAAACACCATTGGTTTTTATGTAATTCTTCATCCAGTCTGGTTACTTCATAATACCTGTCAATCAAAGTTACACCCCTGGCAGCTCAGATGCAAAGATGTAAAGGTCACTGAAACACAGATGAGTCAGACAGCAAAAAGACAGGACACAATGGTACAACAAGAGAAAAGTTGATCATCCATCCATTTTCTAACACGTCTATCCCTTGTGGGGTCACCAGGGGTACTGGTGCTTATCTCCAGCTGTTAATGGGCAAGAGGGGGGTACAATTTGATCATTTATTTATAAAAAATATATTCACAATCTTTTTGCTGGAGGAAAAAAAAGCTGAAACAGGAACTTGGACCGGACGAACCAAACTTTAAAATCCACAGCAGGCAAGTGACTGTAAATGGATTCATGTTGACATAGAGTTTATTGCTGTGTGGTAATCTCCCACCTCTAGTGAACCCCCCTAAAAATGTTATCACCAACCACCACTGGTTTCATGTTTTGTTGGACAAGTCAGTGCAGGTTTACAAAAGATTTTTAATTAAAATTTGAATTTAAAAAAACATTCTGGTACTCAGGGTGACTGTAATTGTCCATTGTGTCCGAATGTTAAGCAGCTAGTTGCGTTTGTCCATATATGACCATAGAACTAAAGCTGTGACTATAATTTGAGAGAAATACAGAAAAAGTTATTAACCAGATGTGTTTTTTTTTCTCGCTTGCCACCATTTTATATGTTCTGTCAGATATGGGTCTGTATGGACACCACGTTGGCCATCTAGAATGGAAAATTTAACATCGCTTTCAGTGTTTGCTAAAAAGTACCATCTGAAAAAGGTCTTCCAGATGGTGCTAGCTTTGCTTTCTAAGATTATGGAGCTTGCTTGCTTAATCCATATCCATATTGGATAAACTGTCTGGCATTAACCTTCAATGAAAACATATACAAAATGTATACCTTGGTTTCAGACTTGGGGTGTTTAGGAACCTGTGATGGACTGGGGACCTCTACCCCACCTCCTGTCCAATGATCGTTGGAGACAGGCACTGGCCCCCCATGACCCTGCATGGATAAGACAATTGATGGATGGATAGAGGAGTCGATGGTATTCTGAAACAAAATAATCCCCTTCAGGGCTGTCAGATCTAAAAATTTAACATTTTAATAAAAAGACTGATAGTGAAAAAGCTCTACAGACACTGCACCCCAATAAGCCAAATCAGCCCCTGATTACCATTGCATTTCCCTGACTAAATCGCAGTGGAAGGTTGATATACCTTATAGGATGAAACACACCAAACTATCCGATCTGGCAAACAGATACGTATGGATTTTTTTCCTGACCTACTGGCTGGGTAGAGGCTCCCTTTACGGACCACTGGACCCGCGAGATTAAGTATTCATGTGAGAATACAACGCGCTGTTGATCCAATGCAACTCAGCCATGTCAGTAATTTGTAAAGTAAAAATTTCCCCACAAATTACCCACTATATTTTGATGAACTCCGAGGTCCCGTGACAATACTAATACCAATGTGATTTGGACAGAAATGGGTAGGATCTGATACGTGATTAAGGTGGTTTATGTTTCCTGGGCACCTTTTTATTTGCTTTCGGCAAAGAATGAAGGCAAGAAAACTTTTTGGGTCCTAGGCCAGCAAAACCCTATTGGCCCGTAACACACGGCATCAAAACAAAAAGGCCGAAGAGAAGGAGCTGATGCCCTCTGTGCTGGGATGGCATTTCCATTAGCTCACATGGAAACTGCTAAGAAAAACATGGAATCGGACAGGATTGTACTGGCAGAATGATGGGTTGGACAACTGGATTGAGTTTATGTTAATTTTATCTAACCATACTTCCTGAAAGAAAGAAAGTTTTGTAAGTAACAGCATTTCATTTTTGTTTATTATTAAAACAGCTTTCATAGTGGTTCATCTTTTAAGACAAACTCTGAACTTGTTATTCGTTGCTCAACAGATCAAACTACACAACAGGCAGTATGGCATGTCTAACTCTCTGTGAATGGGAAGCATTAACATTCTCTATTGTCATGGTTTTTTTAATGTGTTTGGCCCACATGCAGAGATCACTTGGAGACAGAAGCAGGTTTAGAAGTTTATTGTTAAACGTGCAAGACAAGGAGCATCAACGTGGATTGTTTGAGGGGACTGTACGGAGGAAGCGAGTGAAATCTGCGGAAAAGAGGCAGAACGTTAGACGTCGGACAACTCTCACGCCTAAACGTCTTTACGGAGAGGTGGGAGGGCTTACCGCGTAGCGCAGGAACTGAGCCGGGGGGAGTGGCGTGGAAAGACGGGCACAGAGGCAGCCTCCCGCAGATGACTGAGAGGCAGGTGGGCGGTCCGGCGGAGCGGAGAGGGATCCGAGCAGCAGCGGCGTGAAGGTGATCCGTTGACAGCCAAGAGAACCAGATGGAGGAGCGGGTTCCAGAAGATAAATTTACGGGAGACCTGACTGACGACGTCAAGGCTTGGGAGAGCCACTTGGGACGGGACCCAAGGCGGATGCAGACCTGGAGCACAGGAGACTTAGGTTAGACAGGGAGAAACGAGAGAGATGTCAGACGACAAAGGGCCACTGAGTTTTACCACTTTAGGTTAACAATCTGGCATCTCTCGGCTGTCTGAGCGCAGTTCTTATAGCGCCGCCGCGTGCCGCTGAACGAGCCGCAGGTGTGTGTCTCCGCCCACCAGTCAACTCGAATCACCTGCCAGGAGGGGAGAGGGAAAAAGACTGCGCTGGCCGGGGAAAATACAGTGCAGTCTGCTGAGCCCTGACACCACCCCCCCCCCTCAATGGTCGCCACCCGGCGACCCCGAGGACGTGGAGGGGCGTGAGGCGTTGAAGTCCTCAATCAGGGACTGATCTGGGATGGCGGAGCTGGGCAGCCATGACCGGTCTCCGGGGTCGCGGCCCTCCCAGTCGACAAGGTACTGATGGCCCCTGCCCCGTCGACGGGAGTCCACGATTCTCCGAATCCGGCGGCCCTGGTAGTCCTGAGAGGCTGGAGGGGGCTGGGCGGGAGGGCACAGGGTACTGGAGAACACGGGTTTGATGTGAGAGACATGGAAAGTGGGGTGGGTCCGGGAATTTGGAGGGAGGCGGAGGCGGACAGCGGTGGGACTGATGACAGAGATAATCTCGAAGGGTCCAGAGTAGCGGGGAGCCAGCTTACGGCGAGCGGAGGGAAGGTGCTGGGTGGAAAGCCAAACTCGTTGGCCAGGGCGGTAAAGGGGGGCAGGGTCTCGTCTCCGGTCAGCAAAGCGTTTACTCTGCTCAGCCGTCCTATGCAGGGCCCGAGTGGTTTGGGACCAGAACTGCCGGAAGCGGTGTAAGTGATGCTGGACGGAGGGGACAGCGACTCGTTGTTGGTCAGAGGGGAGGAGTGGAGGTTGGTAGCCAAGGGAAACTTCGAAAGGCGACAAACCTGTGGCGGTGGAGGTGTGTGAATTGTGGGCGTATTCGACCCAGGGAAGAAACTTACTCCAGTCGGAGGGGTTATTGGAGGTCAGGCAACGGAGTGTGGATTCCAGCTCCTGGTTGAGGCGTTCTGTTTGACCGTTGGTTTGCGGGTGGTATCCGGAGGTGAGGGTGTATTTGGCCCCTAGGGCCGAGGCGAACTCCTTCCACACCCGCGAGGTGAATTGAGGACCACGGTCAGACAAGATCTCTGTCGGGATGCCATGCAGACGAAAGACATGCCCAACCAGGAGCTGGGCCGTCTGGAGGGCTGACGGGAGCTTTCGGAGGGGAACCAAGTGGCAAGCTTTAGAAAAACGGTCTATGACAGCGAGAATGACCCTCATGCCCTGGGAAGCCGGGAGGCCAGTTATGAAATCCAGGGCCACGTGGGACCAGGGGCGTTCGGGGACAGGCAGCGGTTGCAAAAGGCCCGCGGGCGGTCTGTTGGTGGTCTTATTCAGGGCGCACACGGAACATGAGCGCACATACTCCCGGACGTCACTGGACATGGAGGGCCACCAGAAGCGTCGCGAGAGGAAGGAGAGAGTCCGGTGAACTCCGGGATGGCCAGAGAACTTGGCGGTGTGGGCCCACTGGAGTACGCGGGGTCGGACGGAGGACGGGATGAACATGCGACCAGGTGGGCCATTTCCAGGGTCCGGTTCCGAGCGCAGGGCGCGGGAAATCTCCTCTTCGATCTCCCAGTGGAGGGCGCCGACAGTGCAGGTGGGTGGTAAGATGGAGGCTGGTTCAGCACCAGAGTCTTGTGGGGCGTGGAGACGGGAAAGAGCGTCCGGTTTCAGATTCTTTGAGCCTGGGCGGTAGGTGATCGTCAGATTGAAGCGAGAAAAAAAAAAGCGACCAGCGAGCTTGTCGAGGGTTGAGACGTTTGGCGGATTGCAGGTAGGCTAAGTTTTTGTGATCAGTCCAGATGATGATGGGCTGCTCGGATCCCTCTAACCAATGGCGCCACTCCTCTAAAGCGAGTTTTATGGCTAGGAGCTCACGATCACCCACATCATAATTCCGTTCGGCTGGGGTGAGACGACGGGAAAAAAAGGCGCAAGGATGTAGCTTTTGATCACTGCTGGACTGCTGCGAAAGGACGGCACCTACACCGGTGTCTGAAGCATCAATCTCCACTATAAACTGCCTCTGGGGGTCTGGATGCATGAGGACGGGAGCTCGGGAAAATCTCTCTTTCAGGGTCTGAAAGGCCGAGTTAGCAGCAGGATTCCATAGGAACAGAGTCTTGGGTGACGTGAGAGCATGCAGGGGAGCGGCGATTTGGCTGTAGCCTCTTATGAAACGGCGGTAAAAGTTTGCAAATCCCAGAAAGCGTTGCAACTGCTTTCTTGTTTCGGGTACCGGCCACTCGAGGACGGCCCTGATCTTTTCTAGATCCGACCGGACGTGCCCACCTTCTAAAATGAGGCCCAGAAAAGAAACGGATGGCTTGTGAAATTCGCATTTTTCTGCTTTAACAAAAAGGCGGTTCTCCAGAAGGCGCTGAAGGACAAGTCGGACATGTTGGGTGTGTTCAGCGAGGTCTCGGGAATAAATTAATATGTCGTCCAAGTAGACGAACACAAAAATGTTTAAGAAGTCCCGAAGGACATCGTTCACCAGGGCCTGGAAGACCGACGGGGCATTGCACAGGCCGAACGGCATCACACGGTATTCAAAATGACCCAGGGGGGTCTTAAATGCCGTCTTCCACTCATCCCCCCGGCGGATCCGCACCAAATGGTAAGCGTTACGGAGGTCGAGTTTTGAAAAAAACCATGGCGTGTTGAACCGGCTCGAGAGCGGAGGACAGCAGTGGGAGAGGATACTTATTTTTGACCGTTATCTGATTAAGCCCCCGATAGTCAATACACGGGCGCAGAGTGCCATCTTTTTTCCCCACAAAGAAAAAGCCAGCTCCCAGCGGGGAGGAGGACGGACGGATCAGGCCGGACGAGAGAGATTCATTAATGTATTTCTCCAGCGCCTCTCGTTCAGCCCGGGAGATGTTATAAAGACGGCTAGCAGGTAACGGGGCGCCAGGGAGCAGGTCTATGGCGCAGTCGTAGGGACGATGTGGCGGCAGAGATTCCGCCCTGCTTTTACTAAACACCTGTTGTAAGTCGTGGTACTCCCTTGGGACCAAGCTTAAGTCAACTGGGCCATCACTAACTGCGGGGTCCTCCGCCAATGAGTTAGACGGGACAGCTGAACGCAAACAGCGGGAGTGACAGGAGAGAGACCAGGATTCTACCCGTCGCTCGGCCCAATTGAGACGAGGGTTGTGATCCAGTAACCAAGGATGTCCCAAAACTATGGGGGCCCGTTTAATGGGAAAAACATAAAAACTGATCAGTTCACGGTGATTACCCGAAATAATGATTTCCAACGGCTTGGTCCGATGGGTAATCTGGGGAAGTGCCCCTCCATCCAGAGCCGAAACCTGGAAGGGAGTAACCAAGCTAACGGTTTCAATCCGTTTCAGAGAAACTAAGGCATGGTCGATCAAGTTAAAGTCACAACCGGAGTCTATCAAAGCAAAAAGATTGAGACTTTCACGAGCCAAAGGAAGAATTGCAGGTAAGCAAAAAAGTGGGGGCGCGGATTCGTGAGATGACGTGAGAGCTGAGTATTTGATCGGGTTCGCCGGCTCTCCCACTATAGCCGACGAACCTGGTCTTTTGGTCGCTCAGGACAAGCCCCAATAAAATGTTTAGGGGAAGCACAATAAATGCAAAGCTTCAAGTCCATTCGTTGCTGCCTCTCCTCCGGAGTGAGATGAACCCTACCTATTTGCATAAGCTCCGGAGGAGAGGGAGGGGCCGCGACGGGCCGGGACGGAGCACGCTCGGGGAGCGAAAGCGCAGGCAAACGTGAAAGTCTCTCCGACCTTCCTCGGCCCCTACTCCTTAAACGGTTATCCAATCGGATGGCGAGGGTAATAAACTCATCTAAGGTGGCCGGCTCTTCCAAGCGAGCCAGCTCATCCTTGAGACCCTCATCAAGCGCTTGGAAAAAAACTGATTTAAGGGCGTGAGGTTCCCATCCCGCGGCGGCAGCCAGAGTGCGAAACTCAATAGCGAAATCTGAGACGCGGCGACCGCGCTGTCGGAGAGCCAGCAGCTGGCGCGACTGCTGAGCTGGATCAGACTCAGCCGCAAAAACCATCTTAAACTCGGAAACGAAATCATCAAAGGTGCAGCCGAACTGTCGGCAATCGGGAAAGCGGGCTTCGGCCCATCTTAAAGCTCTCCCGGTTAATAGGCGTAAAATAAAAGAAATCTTGGCACCGTCTTGGGCGTACGTGCGTGGAGAGCGATTGAAAACTAAGGCACATTGAAACAAAAAACCCCCGCAATCCCCATTGTCTCCAGAAAACTTTTCCGGACAAGGAGAGGAAGTCTCCGGGGTAAGTGGGGGTGGTTCTGCAGCCGCAAGCTCGGGAGCAGAGCTAGAAAGCTCGGGAGCACGGGGTGGGTTAGCAGCGCGCAGTGTCTCAGTCAGCTGACTGAAATGAGCTGTCAGATTCTGCAGCTGTTCCTGGGTTGATCGGACCGCTTGCTCGAGAGTATGAAGCTGCTCCTGCTGGGCAGCGAACTGTCTTCCTAGTGATTCTGCTGGGACAGGGTGGCCAGATTGTTCTTCTGTCATGGTTTTTTTAATGTGTTTGGCCCACATGCAGAGATCACTTGGAGACAGAAGCAGGTTTAGAAGTTTATTGTTAAACGTGCAAGACAAGGAGCATCAACGTGGATTGTTTGAGGGGACTGTACGGAGGAAGCGAGTGAAATCTGCGGAAAAGAGGCAGAACGTTAGACGTCGGACAACTCTCACGCCTAAACGTCTTTACGGAGAGGTGGGAGGGCTTACCGCGTAGCGCAGGAACTGAGCCGGGGGGAGTGGCGTGGAAAGACGGGCACAGAGGCAGCCTCCCGCAGATGACTGAGAGGCAGGTGGGCGGTCCGGCGGAGCGGAGAGGGATCCGAGCAGCAGCGGCGTGAAGGTGATCCGTTGACAGCCAAGAGAACCAGATGGAGGAGCGGGTTCCAGAAGATCAATTTACGGGAGACCTGACTGACGACGTCAAGGCTTGGGAGAGCCACTTGGGACGGGACCCAAGGCGGAGGCAGACCTGGAGCACAGGAGACTTAGGTTAGACAGGGAGAAACGAGAGAGATGTCAGACGACAAAGGGCCACTGAGTTTTACCACTTTAGGTTAACAATCTGGCATCTCTCGGCTGTCTGAGCGCAGTTCTTATAGCACCGCCGCGTGCCGCTGAACGAGCCGCAGGTGTGTGTCTCCGCCCACCAGTCAACTCGAATCACCTGCCAGGAGGGGAGAGGGAAAAAGACTGCGCTGGCCGGGGAAAACACAGTGCAGTCTGCTGAGCCCTGACACTCTATAAAACTCAATCAAAGAGGAGAAAGCACAACGTAATCCCAGGTCACTCTGTGTGAGTCTTTCACAGCAATCAGAGAGATTATATTTTTCAAACACTGATCGAGAATCAGCTTATTTTACCAGGAGAGGTAAAATAAGAAGCCATAGAAGTGAATCAAGTCCTTTGATAGCGCTCTCGTACATCTGTTTGATGAAAATAAAGCATGTGTCTTCACATCTTTTATGTTTGCACAACAAAAAAACTCAAAAGGTAGCACATGTAAGGTAACTAATATGTTTGTTTCACCACATATTACATGTGAAAAAAGAGAGGAAAAAGAAAAGTCTGAAAAATCGGGCAAGCATTGGTGCACAGATGTTTCTACAACTTTTTTGGAGTCCACCCGTCATAAATTCAATAGACTGAATACAATTTGGAGTAGAACAAACTTGTCTATACAAGGTCTCACAGTTGGCAGTGGATATCAGAAACCAAACAGTGAAGTCAAAGGAATTATCAAGACCAGATTGTGTCAATGCACAAATCTGCTGATGGATAGAAAAAGTTTGGGCAGCACTAAACCCAACCTAACCCAAAAAAGCCCAGTGGTTTTCATTATTTGTAAAACTGAGGAGTTTGGACCGGCCACCTTCCCTGGTTCTGGCTGCCTGACTAAACTGAGTATTTAGGGAAGTAGAGCCAAGGGTCAGAGAGGTGAACAAGAACTCAGTGAACAAGCGCTAGAGCTAGTTTTAACTTGTAGAGATATAACAAGGTCAACCACTGCCGACACACTCCACCAATCAGGCCAGATGAACATGGTAGAGGGTTTCAATATTGTAGAAACACAACCCTGAGATTGTTCGATCAGGAGAAGCAATATTCTCTGATCTGATGAAGCCGAACAACAAAGTTTTGGCCTCAACTCAAAGCACCATAACAGCTGATAAACAGCCAGTGCTCATGAGATGACTAACACCGTCCTTAACGTGAAGTACGGTGGTGGAAGCATCACACCAGGGGGTTCAGCATCACACATGTGTATCTGTGGTACACAGAGATAACCTGCTCCAGAGTGATCTGGAACTCAGACAATGGTTTGTCTTGCAATATGAAAATGAGCAGAAGAATTAAGCCAGGAAAAGGAATTTGACAATTCAGCAGCAATCTGTGAATGTAAATGAGTGCTTCAACCAGAGGTCAAACTTAAATATTGCTGAATATATCTGCAAAAAAATAGAAATTGCTGTCTACTGACATTAGCCCTCAAACCTTATCGAGCTTAAGACGATCTGCAGAAAATAATAGTATCCCCATAATCAAGAAGACTTGAGGATGTGGCAAAATTGAGCCATTACTGTGAATACCTATTTTTTTCATAATCCCCAGCAAGTAATCAGGGCAACCTTTTTTTTTAGTGTTTACATAAAGTAATGCATTTCCAAAATGACTAAAACATTGTGAATACCTTCTGGCAGCATTATATGCTTAGTCTAGTTGCACTGCTGAAAAACAAAACTCTGCCTTTACTCTAACCACCTTGTTCTGACATATGTGTCTTTTCGCTTACCTCCTTGTTGTCCTCTCTTGCAAAAATACCCATTTCCCTTCCACGAATCCCTCCTGGATTAGTCCATTGCCACCTGGTCCTCATCCCTCTGTTAATCTCATCACCACTCCTCTGTGTATTCCCCTGAAATTGCTGTCAGAACTTCCCTATGTTCTGGGTGGTGCTTGGTGACACTTATGTCTGTTCCTTAGTGCCATCCTGGACCCCATTCCCGAACCCTGAAAAAATATTTACTTACCTGTGTTAGCAAACCATTTAAACCTTCTTAGCTTTCCCTAGTTGTTGCCTGTACAAGAGTCTTACAGAGCGCATACATGACAGTTCATGCTGACGAAAACGATACCCACAGGTGTTCACATGCGGCATGATGTTGCCACCATCTTGTTTCATCATGGGGATGGTGTGGCCTGGCGTCAGCATTGTCAATGTAAACAAAAACGATTGCATTCTTACATAAAGACCAGATTTGCTGAGTGCATGACTAATATTGGTCATTTTGACAAATTTTCCCACCTGAGTTTTTGCTCTCTACAGCTTCTCCAGAGTTAGCATGGGGCTCTGGATGCTTCTCTGATTAATGCTGCCATTGCCCACTCTGTCGGATTAAATAGATACTGTATCCATGACTGAGCTGATGCATACTTTTTCCATTTTCACATAATGGATTAAACAGTTCTCTGTGAGATGTCCAAGGATTCGTATTTTCTTTTTTAACTTCATCTTTATTTAAATTTTCCCACACAATATTCCAGACTTGTCTGGCGTTTCCTTTGCATTCATGAAGATGTGTGTACACTAACTCTACCCTACAAACCCCAAAGGCCTTCACAGAACAGCTGTGTTATACTGAGATTAGATTAATCACATTGGGACTCCATTTATAAACCAGATATGTTCTGAAGGCAGTTTTTTTTAGGAATACTGGGGTGCTGAATGCAAATGTTCACCACACATTTTAAAACATTTTTTTCAGTAATCAGTAATAATTTTGAACATCATGAATATTTTCTTTCCACTTCATCGCTATGCACTACTTTGTGTTGATGTTTCATCTCATAAGGTTTATAGCGCATTATTTGTTTTACAATTAGTAATTCAAAGAACAGGAAAAAATAGCCCAGGGCAAGAAACCAACAGATATATCTCAGAGTACAGCTGAAGCATTTAAAGTTTAGCTGCTAACTATCATGGATGTGTCTGCTTCTCACAGACCCACTTCTGAATAGTAAGAAATTTCAAATTAATCGTTACCTTGTCAAAAAAGGTCTGAATCATCTTTCTGTCAGATGCAGCAGACTGGACATGCTGTTTAAATTAACTGATCTCAGACTATCCGGCTGAGAGATGCAATAAATTATGCAACTGAAAAAAACAAACAATACTCAAGTGGATAACAGCTGGACCATAGTGTGTTACACACAAACTATTAGTAAACCAGATATAAGACGTGTTATATACCCACCGACACACGCACACACTCAGACAACAGACAACTTTGCTGGACTGGAATTAAATATATGTTTTGTGCTAATAGCTAAACAGTGCTTAACAAGGAGATATAAAGTCGGGATTCCCAGTCTGTTTAGACGGGTTCTAATAACGGTACTAGACAGGATCGCAGGATGTAGCCTAACCACTAACCACTACAGGTGATCGGAATCTACAAAGGCACAAATGACATGACCAGCGGGTGTCTTTGTTTGATTAGCATTTTACAAGAAGCATTTGATAACATGTGATGTTGGGGGAAATGGCAGAGTTCATCTTGTTGCGAGTACGTGATAGGTAGGTTCAAAATCAACCTAGACATGCACTTTATGTCCAGAACAACAGATCTATGTAGTTGCTTGATAGCCCACAATGACACCAGGAGATATTTTTTTATCACCTCAAACCTAATTATGTTGCTAAGTGTCCGGCTCTGACAAAGCGGCATTTATGAATAAAATTACATTTCTTCAATTCGGTTCTTATGTAGTTTGTTAAATGCAAGGTAAGATATTTTGGACAAACTAAAATGTTTTTTTTTTTCTTTCTGACTAGATAGTAAAGTTTTATTATGACCAGTAATAATTTTGCTGTGATCAAACATAGCGTCAAACTCTCTGGATAGAGACTGATGACTGAGGGTGAAGGGAAGACAGAAATATCGGGCCCAGACAGAATGTGACAAATGTTACCTCAAGACCTGAGGACTGAGAATTAACTGTTTAATCAGAGAGATACCCATCATAAAATCTCATGGTAGACAAGGAGGACGAAGAAAACAAGTGGAAGGAAATTAAAGACTGGAGGATATACATTTTTGGTTGTTAAAGAGGTGTCTTTGTGAGAAGGATGCTTCTGATATTTATTATTAGATGGAAAATAATGGGATACTAATATTATATCAGATTTTTGTTTATTTGTTCCATAAGCCTTGAGAAGTGAGCTATGATTGATAAAGGTTCATTTTCAAATACAGAAGATCTCAGTTGGCAACTTTCGGGATAAGAGTTTTGACCCTTGTAGTAAGGACAAAGCTTTACTGTGTGAAAAATGATCTCTGGTGTATTTTGTCAGACAGAATAAGTGCCAGAATAAGTGCCAGCAACCACCAGTTCTTGAAACTGCAATAGCATCAAACTTTCTAAACTTAGTTTCAAAGTCCTTGGAGAAACCAAACTGTATACAAGGACCCACCTGTTCTATTTCTGCTCAAATGCCTCACATTCAAAAGCGCTCCAAATACACCCTATATTCTGCTATGGCCCATTTTGTCTCCTCACATCATCCCAATCCATCGGTTCAGCTAGACTGCCCTCTTCAAACTCTTAATTATGTCCCTAATGCAGGGGCACCACCCAGAGCTTGCCCGGACCACATGGTGAAAGACGGCACACAGCTGGATTACAGCAGGCATCCCTGACTTTTTTTTTTCTCCTTCAGTAGAAATTATACTCCCTGGGAGAGATTTTCAGGCCTTTGAAGGCTGTTTTACTTCAAGAGGACCTAAAAACAGCTGTGGGCTTGTAGCAGTTTTCTTTTCTTTTGCTCAATAAAGCCACAACTGTTGCATGTACTTGCTGTGATTACAGCCCATGTAAAACAACATTACAGTTGCATAGTATAGTATTGTTTGATCTTAAAGTACTATAACTACAAAGGTTCTGACAAATGTTACTAGGATGCCATGTTTACAATTCTTTAATTTATCAGATCTTCAATGTTAATCTTGTATCTAAAGGAAAGTAGAGAAGACTTAGCATATCATTGTTTTTAGAGGCCATACAGTCCACCAGCTGAGAGTTGGATGGCAATAGTAAGAAGAAAGTGCACATACGGAGACAATTCACAACTCTAATACTTTAATAGATTCTAACAAGGCAGATGTTCAGATTCAGAACTGAGGTCATTGTTTTCTCCTCATGTGATGATTTCATGCATTCAGCTTTTTTTATTAATACTTATTAGTCTTGAAGCAATCATATTTATTATACCCTTTTTTGTACTTTAACACTGCCTACTGTTATGTGGTTGAAAAGGTTTACTTATACCATGAAGGTTTGGAGTTGAAACTCGATTTTATCTTCCTAATGTGAGGCGGATGCAAAAAGCTAACAGTAAAAATCAGCCTCTAAACTTTCAGTCCCATCCACGTTTCTTCAAGAGCTGTAAATGAATAAAAGTCCAAACAGCGAACGTTTGCATCTCACAGAAAATCCTTTGAATACGAGTCTCCTTATTATGACATGGGACATATCAGTTTCATTGGCAAAGTAAACAAATGATATTGAGATATTAGATCAGCCTGTGCTATTGCTGACAAAAGTTATTTTCAGACACATTAACCATCTTGATATTACTGTAGTTATTTGCAGTTAAACTGAAAATAAGGAAGAAATTAAATTACAGATTAATGGCTGGAAAGAAACAAAATTGGGTCTTGTCTTTTATGCATACTTCCAGAAAGAATAAGTTAAATAATACCCGGATTGTTTATTTACCTTATGCCCCCCATTAGTTACATGATAAACAAGCCAATACTGAAGCTCTGCAAAAGTTTTACAAACCTAAATTGTTGTTTTTCTTACTAAAGATCTTATCTATAGAACTTGCGCTTTGAATTTCTGTTACAGTCTTGGTACAAGAAGACAGCATTAAAATTTGGAAATTAAGTGAAATCACTTGTTTCACTGTGTTTGCTTCAGTTTTACCTTATAATTAATTAGAGCTCAAATCAATATGTAACTGTTTTTAGTTTATAACAAACTGTAAAAGTCTGGGACTGTGAGAGGATGTTAGAAAAAAAATGTCTGAGTGTATGTCAATATTTTGCAGAAAATGTAGATGCAAAAATACAAACATGTAAATACAAAATGTGTTTGTGCTAAATGGGCTTATTTGGTTTGGGAGCAACCCCTGCTCTGTTGTTTTTCCAAGAACACTAGGAAGTGACAGTTCAGAATGACTTAAATATAAAAGCTAATTCATTTTACCCCATCTGCCGACAAGCTCAGTTTGAGTAAATAAAGCACTAACCTGCAGAAACATGCAAGTGGCTTGACATCCTGTGTAATCAATCACAGCAAAGCACTCAATCTGCAGAGATTACTTTTTGTTCAGTTCCTGCAAATGTGGTATGCATAGGTGGGTTTTTGTTCATCCTTCATTTTACTACTAAAAATCCTGAAACCTTGCTTAAGTCTTAGCAGAGGCTTTGCAACCTCAACAACTGCATGTGAAAACAGCACTATTAGGCCAAAATTAAGTTATTGCAGCCCCACCAATTAGTAACCTAATGAAAGTTATGAATTAATGACTCACACTGATTACCTTACAACCAGGAATAAGTCTTTTGCTTCACAGTTGACATGTAATCAAGACCACCAATGAGATACAATCCATGGATGTCGGCTATAGACCAGAGCGCCTTCTTCCACATTCCCTGTGTTCTCTACATGGCTTGTTGCAGACTGCAAATTGGATTTTTTATGGGTTTCTTGAATGATAGCTTCTTTTTTCCACTTCTGTTTTCTCTTCAATAAAGGCCAGATTTGTAGTGTGCAAAACTTACAATTGTCCCATTAACAGATGGATATTTAGTGGATATTTTCTGCTCTTTCAGTTCCCAGGGGCCTCTTGGGTGCTTGTCAATTTAGGTGAACAGCTATGTCTTGGATGTTGGTTTACACAGTCCTTGTGAGATGTTCAAAGCTTGGTATGTTTCCTGATGTTATTCTGCTTTAATCTTCTTCACAACTTTAATCTTGACTAATCTGGTGCTAGTTGGTCCTCATTAAACTTAGACTTCATTATAGTGGGGGGATTTCCACATTTATGTGGGCCCTGAATGTGATAACCTTAATGTAACCTTTAAAACTATTCTAGATTCAATTGGTTTTGCTCAAAATGTGCATAAACTGACGCATTCTTGCCTTCATACTTTGGACCCCGTGCTGACAAATGGCATTGATTGTGAAGAATTAACAGCATTAGAATTAACATTCCTCCCAACCCTGTCCTATCTGACCATTTTTTAATAACCTTTGAGTTCAATTTAACTAAGTTCTCCACCTCCCAAAGAAGGTTTCTTTAACCTTATCAGGTAATGCTATATCAAACAATAAAGGGTCTGTCCCTCTTTTAATTTCCTCAGTATCACAGAAATTCCCAGCAGATGCTAGCAATGTTATTTCATCCTCTTCACAATATTATGATTTTATTGATGGTGTCACTTCCTTGTTGCGTTTTGCATTAGACAACGTAGGCCCCTTGAAAAATAAGGTAATTATTCCCAGGTAGCTGGCTCCCTGGTTTAATTTAGAGTTGCATTATTTGTAGCACAACGTTAGAAGATTGGAGAGACAATGGCACTCTACACATCTAGAGGAATCCTACCTAATCTGGAAAAACAGTCTACTGTTGTATAAAAAAGACCCTTTGCTCTTTCAGGAGGAGTGAATGCTGCTTGTCAAGACTCAATGCAATCTGCTGGGTTTCCTTGGATGGGAAACTTTTTGACCAATCTGTCTGGATAATTTGATTGAATTTGACTCTGTTAAGTTCCTTGAGATGACATGTGTTGTGAATTGCTGCTATATAAATAAAATGTAATTGACTGAAACTGTTTCTCTGATGTTCATTAATAAATCTCTGAGGTCTTCACAGAAGGTTGGGGGTTGTAATAGGGCAAAATATGGATATGTTCAATGGTTATGCATTCTATATTATTAAGACATTGCACAAACAGTCTTGAATTAAAGAGGCAACCAAATTGTGCTATTTAAGGGTAGCAGTTTAGTTCTTACAATGATGTGATCAGCCACACACTCTTTGTAAATGCCTCATAAGATACTGTTTAAAGGCTACAATATTTCTGTGGCACAGCAGTGAGTGCACGCTCCGCTGAGATAGAGGACATGCCCTAGCAGTTTACTGACTCTGTGGAAGGAGAGAGTCACATGAAAAGGAGCTCTATGAATGAGGCTGATAGCTACTGCCTGTGGAGCAGACCAGGAAATGTGACAGAAAAAAAGATTTTTGCTGCTGCCTGCTAAGAAGAGTGAACCTTTATACTGTATTGGTAACACATGTGCACCTAAGGCCCAGAATAAGTCTCTTAAAGCGGGCATTTTGAAAGAAGTGGGATTTTGTATTCTGTTCTATGTGTTTTATTTTCCCCCAGGCTTTTGTTTGGATGGTCTCTCATTGATCTGAGGAGGGTTAAAATGAGAATACTTAGAATCAACACTAATTTTCTTTGAGGTAGTGAACTGTGAATCTTACTAAACCATTTCTGCATATACGCCTAGTTGGCAGACACCTTCTCTCAAACAGAAATGCACTGAGTTTCTCAACAGTTTTCCATGCTGTTGTAAACATTTTAACCTGTCATAATCCTCCACATAAAAGAGCTTGTTATATGCACATGCACACACATAAATCCACACTCAGGCTAATAGCTACTTGAGGGCCACCCACCTCAGGTCACAGTAGGCTCTCTATCCCTCTGGTTGATTCATTTCTTTCTTCACTAACCCAGCTAATTTTAACACAACCTTTAATGAACCTTTCCTGCCTGGAAACTTGCCAGATTGGGATAAAAATAGACTATACTCCCACTGCTGAAGTTTACCTGTAAGGGAGTCGGGCAGAAATTTTCAGAATCTCGGCCACATACGTACCAGAAGGCTTACTATATAACTGCCCTTTGCAGGTGGTGAACATGCAGCTCTTTACCTTCAGCTCATGTTTACTGAAAGCATTTGTTCTGTTCTATTAAACGAGGAAATAGACCCAAATCCCACAAAGCCATCATGATGCTTTGCTTTACGACAACATTGGAAGCTTTCAAAAGGCCAATTAATGAAATATTCAGGCCACGGTTGAACATTTTTAATGTGTTTTTTTTCTAGTTTATGTGCAGAGTGAGCTCTTTAAAATCAAGCTGCAGGGCCAGAAGGGAATTCATGCAAATCCTGAAGCGTAAGAGACGCTCATTCTGTGCTCTGTAACTTATGTAGCATATAATTACAAAGCCATCTCACATCGGAACATCCCAACAGCCTTGAAGTTAAACTTTTATCAACTTAGGCTATCATTTAAGATGCCTCTCAGCAACAGTGTGCCCAGACAGGAGTACATTCCTGCCTCCTCAGACATATGCTAAAACGGAGTGTTGAAGGTCTGGTTGCAATATTGCAGCTTTCTGTCTCATTCTGTTGAATGAAGCTGCTTCCTATTATAAACACCTGCAGTCCGCACCGAGCACACTTCACTGAATGGCAAGTGATTTTTACTCTGTTGAAGAGAAGTTTCAGAGTGTTCCTAAAGGAATGATATATTGACCAATAGAAGAATGTGGAAATTGGCCCAGAAATTAGCAGCTCTGGCAAGTAAGTCTGTCCACAGGACAACAGTTAATTGTTTATTCCACAAATCTGGCCTTTATTGAACCGTTGCAAAAAATAAGCCTGTATTGAAAGAAATGCACAATCTATGTCACTCATACTATGCTAAAATCCATGCAGGGGTCAAACATCTAAAGGAAAGTGCTCTGGTCTGATTAGAGCACAAATGTAAAATATGGCGATGGCAGCATTATTCTGTCGTATTTCTTTCCCTCTGTGTGGACAGGGAAACCGGTCAGAGTTCATTAAAAGTGTACATATGCAAAAAAAAAAAAAAAGAAAGAAAGAAAATGGCAAACGTTAAAAAAATGATGCGCAGCATGCACTGTTCCTTTATAGATCCCAGCTGTACCTGAACGTTTGTGTACCAGGTTCCGCCTCATGTTCGGCCCTCTACACGCCCAGATTCAACCATAAATGGCCAATGCAAAGCACCTCATGAATGTTATTATGGATTAAAAATGGGTCAGCTGGTCTTTTTTTTCATGGTGTAATGGCAAAAAGCAAAGAAACTGTCTGTGAAATATTTCACAGAGAGGAGTTTATTAAATGTGTAAATTAGAGGTAAAAGTTCAGATGTTGACTACATTAAAAGAACCTTTTAAAAAGTGACTTAATTGCCGTTTTAAGTTGGAGGAAAGCCTCGTGGAGCTGCGCTCCATGCTGAGATTCCTCTGAGGCTGTGAGACCAGGGGAAATAAGAGGTTTCCTTCCCTGAGCGCTGTATGCCATCCAAGTGGTATTAAAGCACACCTTCACTGCACCCTGGGGTTCGGAGAGCAGGTTGAGACCCGGCACCTGGGGGGTGTAGCCACTGTCAGCTGTAGGTTATAGCAGAATGCAATGCTTACAGTCAAAAGCAGCTTATTAGCTAGTCATCATCACTGGCCCGGAAATCTTTGATCCCTGAAACCTGTAAAGGTCTTCCAGCAGAGCCAAAGCATCCGCCGCGCAGCATTTTGCACGAGTGTGTTGGACTGTTTACAGCAATTAAAGTAATTGCCTCACACATTGTCACAATTTATCTGTCAATCTATTGGACACATCACTCTGGTAATCATCGGGGAGAGGAAAGTGATGGTAGAAGACCCCAATAAAATGTTTTGAAGACTTTTATTTAACATTTAGGTTGTCTTATGAGCATTTTTTTTATTATTTATATGAAAGACCCTTATGTATTATGGCTCACTAGCGCAAGCATGAATAACACAGCAGTTTAGAACACTTATGATGAATTTGATCTATGGTTAAAGTCCGATATGGAGTGAAATTAAACGTCTGAGAGGTACTATCACACAGTTTGGCAGCAATTCATCAATTTACCATCCGTGTCGCCAATTTCCCCCATCTTTAAAATGAGTGTATGCATGAGTCAGAACTGCTGTGAGGACCACACATTTTCCCGTCAAGTTTTATTTTATAGATCCCAACTTTTGTGAAAAAAGTTAGGTACGCAAGTTTCAGGCCCCATTTTGTGCGTACGTAAGCGTTATAAATGAGACCCCAGACCTTAATTCAATTAGGAATTTGTGTCAAGACTTGAAAATCAATATTGACAGACACCAATCATTAAATCTGACTGAGTCTGAGCATGTTGTGCAAAGAAGAATGAGCAAAACGGGGAGAGACATAGCTCAACAGACCTGGGGCCTCATTTATAAAGCTTAGAATAAATGCTCTCAACACTTTAAAATATTTATAAAACAGAAAGAAAATGGATAAGTCATAAATCACAATAAAATACATATAAAATTGTGGCTGAAATGTGATTAAGTGTGAAAGGGTTCTAGGTGTTAAATAGTTTGTTAAGGCACTGTACACAAAGCTTCAGAAGGTTACACAACATTCACCATCTAGTGATGATAAACATCAAGAATAATTCTGTCCTGCTTGTAGAATGATTTCAAGTTCTTGTCAGTGATTCAGAAGTCGAACATTAGTAAACGAAATAATTAATGTAACGATACAAACACGTACTGGAAGGGTCTTCCAAACCCTTGCTATCTTTAAGTATTTAGAAACAATTGTTACGGTCTCACCAACAAGTTAAGTCTCAAAGAACGCATGTTGTGCAGCTTTTTGATTTAGTCCAATACGTTTCTGAAAATTTTATAACTGGAAAAACAATGAAAGGAAACAGTCCTTAAAACAACTTGTGCGTGACAAAATGCATTAGAACAATAAAATCGTACCCTACCTGCCAGGCAACACAAGGCTTATGTCAGTAATAAAACTCCTCAATGATTTATAGATGATATCTATAAATTCTTGTATAGGTTATGTAGTACTTACGTCAGATTACTTGCTATTATTATTTTGCAGTGCATATTATGCAACATATGTTACAATGACTAAAAGTACATGAACTGGGATATATTGTGCACAAATGAATCCTAAAATTCAACCTGATGATGATTCTCATATTCTAGATCATGACCAATGGTGAAATTATATTATTGTTAATAGCTATATACTGTATATAGCAGTGAAGCATTAATCAGACGGAAGAACCATGTCTCTCTAAAAGAAACTACGTAATGGTATAGAAGTTTTTAAGCAAAAGTTGTCTTGGGCCTCTTTATATTACCTTAAATTAGGTATGGTTACAGAAAAAAACAGAATAAAAGGGGTTTCTCCCACCATGCAAACTAAACTTCTAAACGTACCTAGCGAAGAATATGAGGATTATTCCCTCTTTCTAAATAGAGTGGCAGCCAAAAATAATGTTGGTGAGAAGTTTGGTTGTATTAGAGGCAGGGCTAGGTGAGTGTGGAGAAAGAGCTCTTTATGCTCTCCTCTGTGCAGTATGTGAACGGTAACAAACAGGAGCCGGTCGGTAGCTGAGAGAAAAAGTGATCAAGTGTTCATGTTAAAATTATATTTCCCTGTCCGTAGGGATGTTGCATACATATTTTCCGTCTTCAATAAAAGTTGTGATTTAAAAAAAACCCCTGAATATTCTATTTTTGCAGGACACAAGTCCTGTTTTTTAACTATTTTGGGCCAGTAGTGTTTCAATCTGATGACACACAATTTTGCTATATAGACAGTTATTATGATTTGAATATATATGAGTATATGGAGAGGAAAAAACATGATAACCTAAGTATAGTTTTCAGGAGAAGTATAAGTTTTGCATGGTTGTAGTGTTAAGGATTGCAAACCCACATGCTAGTCATTAATCATGTTTTTTTTCTTGATAACATTTTAGCTTTCAAAGAAGAAAAATGAAGCTGATATTACTCATAGGGACTCATAGACAAGGCCCTGGGCCGTAATAGCTCTAAGTGCAAAAATTTCAAAAACAAAAACACACCTTTAGGAAGTTGTTTAACAGTAGTGAATGAAACCCTACTGTACGGAAAGGGTACTCCATCTTATGTTGAATAAGGTTTTAGTCAAATTAGGTTTTAATTAACTTCCAAAAATACCAATAATTCTTCTCTTCCAACTTTTCATCGGTGCGTCTTTCATGTCAACTGAGCTCCTTTTCTTTTGGACGTGCATTATACTATTAATTGGAAAAGACTTTACAGAGCAAATGTTTAAAATTACCCAGAGTTTCATTTATTTTGCCAGTTTTTCAGACTTTAATAAGATCTTCTGAAGTTTTTCTTGGAAATCTTTCTTTTTCATTAATTCAGTTAAATTATTTTTAAAACAAGAACAAGTTGAAAAGGTTTAAATTTTATCTTTTGTTGAATGTTTTTGTTATAAATTGGTTTCTACCACATGTTTTTGTTGCCATCAACAACCTCTTTTGGATTAATTCAATAAAGAAAACTGGTAAAGTTAATTTAAATAGGTTGACTCTCTGGCACAGGGTAAGCATCATTGCAGTAACTCAATGCTTGCTTGCTTTATGCATTCCAAACCAAGTGTTGTTGTGTTTTTTTTTTTGGTTTTGGATGAACTTCCTATTGGAGTTTGCGTGTTATCCTCTTGCATTGGTTGGTTCTGTCAGGGTTCTCTGTCTTCCACCTAAAGTTCCAAGATATGCACATTAGGTCATTTACTCTCTAAATTGCCCTTAGAGCCGTTATGAGGCTACCATCTGCTGCAGCCAGACTGGCATCTTTCAGTTTTATCCCTTAGTACTGGCTGACCACTCAGAAACTGAAAGAAGTTGTTCAATGTAAAATCTTGTGGTCTTGTGAGTTAATGCATTCTTAATACCAAAGTACAAAGCATAACATGTGCTAAGACCAAGCCAATGTTGTCATGACTGTGTACCTGTCATATAGTTCCAAATAATTGAATTGTAAAAATAACTTTTAACAATTAGACTTGCAAGTATTTGGTTCTTGATGACAGAAACCCAACATTTGGAGAAGTGACCCCTGCCTTATGAACTATGGACAGATAGGATGTAGCGTGAAAGCCGTTCTGCCCAGGCATAAATCAGGACCAGAGAAGTAGCTCTGCTGTTTGCCACAGGGCATCTAGGAGCAGCATCTGATCCTGTTTGGCTGGAAATGGGATGAGTGTGGTTGGCTGGCTGCTGGCTGGGAAGGATGAGCTGGCTGAATGACGGAGGCTGGCCAGCATCCATGCCTTGTCAGGAATGAGCCAGGGGATGTTAGATTATTTTTATTGAAAGGCTTTAAGGAATCCTGAAATGAAGAAATTAAAGCTGTAAAATATTTTTTACTTATAATGTATTCCCAACTCAAAAAAGTACAATCCCTGAAGTTGGTAAATTGATATTATTTCCTTTTTATTTTTCCTGCCATTTATCAGACTATGCAGGATTAAATATCTACATTAAGTCTTCTGTAGTGTTGTTTGTCCAACATGACATTTATTGACACAGTTTCTTTATATTTACAGACACAGACAATGAGGAAAATCAGTACAATATAACATCACTAGAAATTATTTCTTAATATCCAACCATTCGTCTAGGTATATTTATTCTGTGTGGGAATAACATTCCACACTCAGAAATTATAGTTTCAGTAAAATAATGTATGTCACCAGACATTAGTACTTTGCAAAACACCCTTTTGCCAAAATGGCCAGGCCTCTTGTATTGCACCATTTCTGAAGTTTGGGGTGTACTGACTACAGGGATCTGCGACCATTCCTATCTGCACAATCTCTTTGGATCATCCAGAGTGCTGGGTCTTCCTCTCATGCTCTCTCTTTTCAGCTCCCAGCTTTTCAATTCATGAGTTAGTTGTAGGAACTCAAAGAAGGCACATGGCTTTTGTTGTCGTTTTGTTTCGTTCCTTGTGGTGGTGGGGGTTGCATATCAATATAGAGTTTATGTGGTGATATGCCATATGTTTTAGTTACTTTGGTTCCAGTTTTCTCACAGTCTCCAAAGGAGTTTTATTTAAAACATCCTGAGATACAAGTGTAGATAGCATCTAAAGGGTTCTTATGAACACATGGTGGCCCGAATGTGTCTGTCTGCTGCGGTTCCCCAACAGGAAGCTTTGAATATTCTTTTTTATAACCTCGCCTCTCATCCTCCTTCACTGTGTTTGGTGACAAGATAAATGTGGGTCCTGGTCTAGCCTAGTGGGCCTCTGTTTCATGTCATATTTATACTGCAGGGAAACAGAAAGTATTAGATTACTAATTGTAATTATCTTAAAAAAATGCTTCATTCCATTTTTTAATCCAATGTAAATATTGTGTTTAAACAAAAAAGTCAGTGTGAGATGACTGAGATCATACTGCTGTAAGCAACGAAGACTTTATCTTAAGGCGTTTCATGTATCTGTACCGGGTGAGTGAAAAACTTCTAAGCATCTGCAAATCAAACTTTCAAAGTCAGCCGGTCACTGAGCTGTTGGATTTCATCTTTTAGTGCAATTTAAAAATACTCAATAAATTCCACAGGGAAAATCCTAATAAATAATTATGATTGTAGTAAATCCTGTTTTATTTATATATTTACCTGGAAGATCACTCTGCTGTTATTTTGAATGATATGGATAAGGAGGGATGCATGTGTGAATTTAGGATTTAAATGGTGACTTTTAATGAGATAAATGAATCTTGAACTCGTTCTCAAATAGATTATACAAAGATAACATAGAGCATAAACCAACAAATGCATCTGTGTATATTAATCAGAGCCTTTCCAGCACTTTTAAATGTGTTTGTATTAACTTTGCCAGTTTTGAATGTAGATTTTCCTCCTCTTCCCTCCCAAGCACTCGGAACAGACCATTGGGGGCGCATTACTGAGCTGATGGGTGGACCCTGAGGAGAATTTCCAGCCCCGTGATTTGTTAATCGGAGGTTGGTTGACTTGTCAGTACCCTGTAATCGTTGCACTGGTTTGTGGAGCTTGTCCAACCCTCCCGCCCGGGGACGCACGAAGAGCGCACTTGTGTGCGTTTTTGTTAAAGCCCAAATACCTTCACTCTGAAGGCTGGGCGTTGGGAAAGAGGATCTGGCCCTCTTTGTGGTGGAGAGAAGAGGCTGAAACCCCCCCCTCACATATGGCTCTTCTGTAGGACAGTTTCCATTTTTCATTCGGGATCGTGGAAGGGACGCCTAAAAAAAAAAATAGTCACCTGAAGTTGTATCACTCTGTGGGACCCGAACATGGAGATGCAAAGGTGGTCCACAAGGTGGAAAACGAAAAGTTGTTTTATGGATTCCACTACAACTACACTCATCACTTTAACACTGCTTCTGCAGGCTGCTATTGTCAGAGCAGGTAAGGACAACTAGAAGCAAACGGCGGTGAAGTGTGTTTGGCTGAGAAGTTGCGCCGGCTGGATGGGGTCCGACTTACCTGCGCTGAACAGCGCTGTTTTCCTCTGCCTTGAGCAATCAGAGTTAAGCTAAGTAAAAGACCAAAAGTTTACACTGTAACAACGTTACTAGACCGAAAGCGGAGCGCGCTTCTGCTGGAGACGTCAAGTGCGTTAACGTGAATGCCTCGGTGTCCAAATCGCACATTTGCGCATGAATGGAAGCGTCTTCCCAGGGGATGAAACACTTTGTTCTGCTAAACTGATCCTTAGCCATTGGTAGGAGTTTAGAACGATCAGGGAGCAGAGAAGCTTTCCCAGCTTTTCTTTTTTTTTTTCTGTTTTAAGATTCACTTCAGCTCATAGACACCTCTTTGTTAGAGTGCTGGTCCTCTGGGTGGATGTGGACACGGTTAGCAAGGTGGATTTCCACAAGATCATTTGCTGAACCCTGGACTTAAAAAAAAAAAATTCTAATTTTTTTAACTGAAGCAATCAGTTCCCCTAGCTCTCATAGATATTTGTGATCAGGATGCTCAAGGAGCATGATGGTGGAAAAGAAAGAGAAGTTTAATGGAAATGTGGGTTAATTTGAATCAACTTAGCAATATCTCAATTCCATGTTTTCCTAATATTTGGCTGCGCTGCCGTTATTAAGTTATTTTAAGTCTTCATGCAGTGAGTTGTAGGGATGGGAAATTACAAGTCTGGACTCTCTTTATTGTCGGCATTTAAACATCTCCCCATAATACACTTCAGTGGGTGTGATCCTGCGACCTGAAGAGGGAGACAGGCCCAGCAGGATGGGTGATTAATTGAAGGTTATGATGCAACCTGCAATTTTTGTTGGCCCACATGGCAATCTGTTGGCAGGTGGCATTATGATGACGCTAAACTTCTGGATTGAAGTACAGGGGTTTTGTCTTGTCAGAGGGCTCAATGTGTTCATGTAGACAAACCCTATCTCCATGCTGTCCTGGTCCACACCGAAGCCCAGTCCCTGGTGTCTGCCCTGTCACCCCCCCCCCCCCCCCCTCCAATGGCTGACTTTGCACGTAGATGTTTGGTAAGGCTTCAGGACAAAGCTGGGTTGTGTGATTGGTGGGACTGCTTCCTCTCTAAGTACTGAGCACTTATTTGATGATGGTCCTTGTTGCACTTCCCTATGATTTCAGAGCCTTCAAAGAGCAAGGCCTGCATGTGGAGCGAGCCCAGAGTCCTAATAGCCACTATAGTCACATGGCACAGGATTATTCAGGCCTCACACATTGGACTATAGACACCTCTGAGGTTTTGTTTTAATGCTCGTGAAATATCAGATGCAACTGTCATGACAACAACTCAACAAATTGCAGACAAGGGAGTTTGATGTCAATCTCCATTTACATTGTGTAAAACACAATGGATAACATCTCATCTATTTACTTCCCGCCCTTTCGGTTAACGCGTCCTGCTGGATGATTGCTGGAATGGCCCTGCCAGATCGACAGTCTCATGTTTCCTTTTAACTTTTCAGGTCCTGCCTCTTAATACGAATGTCAAGTATTCTCCTGCAGGCCCTATGTTCTTCTGTCTCAGTCGGCTCCTACAGAGCTCTTTTTTTTTTAGCAGTCAGAGCAGTTTCTGCAGGGCACTCGCTCTGCTCCAGCAGTGTACAGACACGTTTTCTCAGCCCCCGGGGCGTAAGCTCAGATGTGCATTCCAACCGCAAAAGTTAGCATGTTCAGAGTCCTCTTCTTAATATGTTTAACTGGGAAGTTCAGAGCTTTGACTGCAGAAACACGGATGCATTTGCAGTGTTTGTCCCACCAGTCAGAGACAGCCCTTTTCAGAGAAATCAGATTTAAATCTCAAGTCAGAATTTTAAACAGTCTTTTTTGTAAGATTTTTTTATAATTGTGACGACAAAGATTTTCTCTTTCTCCGTACACATGGGCTTATTTTTGCGTGGAAGGCTTCCATTAGGACAAGTTGATGTGAGGAAACCCTAAGTAGGGGAGAGTGGAGAGAAGGAATGCTTTGAAAAACTGGGTAGGTCTGAGTGAAGTTTCCTTGGTATGACACCAGCATAAAGCCGTCTTGTTTTAGCCGGCAGCATGATGGAAGCTGAAGGAAGCAGAGAGAGAGAGAGAGAGAGAGAGAGAGAGAGAGGGAGAGTTGGGAAGAGGGGGATATATGAAGGGAGAAACATTCTGACCGAAGGTGTTATTAGAGTCTCAGGGAGCTTCAGGTGAAAAGGTTCCCCCTGTGTTTTCTAACTGATTTACCTTGCTGTAAAAAGTGTAAAAAGCAACAAAGTTGCCAGTGCGATTTGGTTTCTGTCTGATGTAATGAAGGATGAACTCTTAATTGTTTTTGGCTTCAATCCAGAACAAATGTGTTATGTTATCTCTAAGAATCTCTAAGAAGATAAGGTTTACTGTGAACATGGCACAGGTGTTATCAAATCTCAAGTTTTTCTCCTCCCATTGTTTCACACCTCTGAAGTTTTGCGTACTCTTGGACAGAATCAGTGACCTAATATTTTAATCCTTCCTACCATGTCTAGAGTCTTCCTTTAGCTATGTGGCCTGTTGGCTTATCCTTAAGGGCAAACACAGCAACTCATCAGAAGCAAGCTTTTAAAACCTGCACACACTCATTTGGGCTGCCTTAATGGATTGGCCTGCTTGTGTTGTCTCAACACCTCTGTGTGAGGGTCACAGGCTGGGCAAGCGGCTGCATCTGGATCACATGGAGTTTCAACTGTAAGCAACTGTGCACAAAATCACACGGAGGTCCTCATTTAACTAGTTCCTCCTCGAAGGCTATTTAATTTGTCAATTTAGGCTTTTAAACACACTGAAGGTAATTTAGCCTGGATTTAAATTCTGCTTATACTTGTTCATGTCATCTATTCAAATGGAGATGCGTTAGATGTGGGCCTATGCAGATGAGTGAGATAGTTACTAGCTGAGAGGGATATGCTTAACAGAATAACATGTCTGCCTCTGACATTATGCAGGTTAATGATTGTAAATTGGCTTGCATGGTTCCGCAGAGTGCATGATGTATTGACTAAAGCGGGTCGGTTCTTGCTGCATGCACTGTGGCAGGCAGTTACAAGGTGACCATCTCTCTCTCTCTCTCTCTTTCTCTCTCTCTCTCTCTCTCTCTCCCTCCCTATATGTATGTGTGTCTATATATATATATATATATATATATATAGATAGATAGATAGATAGATAGATAGCGTACTATTGCCGACATTTCTTGTGGCAAATTCCTACAATTCCCACATTTTCTGCCAGTGGGACGTAGCGGCTTAACGGATAGTAGAATGTTTGATTGGCTAGCTAAGTACCTAGAGCCATTTCTTTTCCAGCAGGCTCCCACCACACATCTGTCAGTGCAAACAGGGAGGGACTGTGATGCCGCGCGTCCTTGCGACCGCCGGCTTGGAGCAGCTCAGTGTATCAAGCTTGTTGTCCAATGTAAAACAGTTCACTGTAAAGACTTCTTACCCCCGAGCATTTTATAGTGAGACACCGCGTACGCTGTCGTAAAAATTTAGTTCTGCAGGTATCTGTATGCGCGGAGTCTGCGCAGAATCCGCCTTGAGTATGTGTGGACTCTGCCTTTATAGTCAGGTGCGACTTATATATCAATTTTAAATGGTAATTTATATATTGACCATGCACTAACAAGTGAACATAACCCTCTATAGCTGCAAGAGGGCTCTCTAGGCTTGTGAAAACGATATGCTGCTTTTGTACCCCTTAAAAAAATCATTGAAACATTAACTTATAGACAACAAAGACCACATGTCTGTATGTTGTTTAGCTGTTTCAGTATGCATTGAGGCAGGGGAGCATTACGTGGTGCAGCTCAGAGGGTCCAAACCGTGACAGAACCCTGTTATTGGACTGTCCGTGAAGCTAATGACAGCTAGCGCTAGCTTACAGGTCTGTTGTCCGGGTGGTTTACGTCTTTGCTGATGCACCTGTGTTGCTCTCAAAAATCTGTTGCACTGTGTTAACTTAGCACATATTGCTGCTATGCTCACAGTCTAATTTCAGTGTAATTTTGACAACCTTAAATGCGCTGGTGATAACCTTATCGGTTGGAGTTGCTACACCATTCATCCTGCCAGGTATGTTCCATATTATTCAGCCAGTTGTGGATGCAGCTGTGTAATTGAATAAGTCGGCTTACTAGATTAAATGTCAGTTTTTAGTCTTGGATTGTGGGAAATAAATTTCTAAATGAATGCCCAGTGTGACTTATAGTCCAGTGCGAATTATATATATATTTTTTCCCCTCTTTATGATGCATTTTCTGACTGATGCAACCTATATTCCGCAGCAGCTTATAGTCCGAAAAATACGGTAAATACCAGAAAAAGCCAGAAAATCTCTTGGGTATTTCTGCACGGTTCGTGTTTCAATAGAAACACAAACCGTGCAGAAAGAAGTGAGGAGGACCCCAATTGGGCAAGTCAAATCGAGTAGGGTCAGTGGAAATGGGCCTTATGATGTTTGTTTTTAATTTTTGAAAGGCTCTGTTATACACCTGCAGGATGCATGGCAAATAATTTTTACTTTTTAGCCCACTGATTATTTTTCTCGGGCATCTTCAATGCATCATCGGGCATTTTTTAGTAAATCAGAGACAGACCTTGTCTGGTGCTGTGTCCCAGAGTTCTAGAGAAAGCATGTGACAGGGTACCAAAAGAGGAGCTGTGGTGGTGTATGAGGACGTCCAGTGTTTCTGCTATAGGAATTTTGTCATGGTGGAAAGATTTTTCCATTCAGTCCATCTTCAGTATCACTTTTACTGGTGTATAAAAAGAAACATATTTATAATAGATAAGAAATTACATTTAGGCTGGCGGGGGGGGGGGCATATAAGGCCTGGCAGCCCGCCATGTTCAATACAGTGGATGAAACCCTGCAATAAATATGCCAGTCTCTGTTGAAATCCACCAAGGGAACGATGAAGTAATGATACGTATCTTTAACTTTTTGCACAAAAGCAAAACATCATTGCTTCGACATCTACATGGTTGGATGCTCTCTTCCTGTAGAACGAGCGCTTCCAACGGAGGGCATAAAATTCTGTCGGAATAACTATTTAACTACTCACCAATTTCACAATGTATGTTGAACTGACAGAACAGACCTTGCTGACGGCTTCGCGGCTAAAAGTAGATGCTCAGTACTCCCGACTCTGCGGGAGCCCTGAGTGCTGATATCCTTAGAAATTGGGTGCATTTAAAAAACAGATATTTTTGCCAAAGAATTCAAAAATATGTTGCGAGTCTTAGCACTCGGCTGGAGTGTGTGTTTACCTGATTGTGAACGCATCTGATCGCGAGTCTCCTTGGCTGACTAGATAGCTGAAAGTAGAGGAGTGACCACGTAGAGACACAGATAGCTCAGTACGTGATCTGGTGATATTTAGAAAGGCTAATAAATGTCATGAAATTAACTGAACACCTACAGACATTTAATAATTTACTACCTTCCGTGATCTCCTTTTGGGGGAGGTCTCGTTGGCGGTGCGGAGTGCCCCCCTTTCAATAATGATAGAGGAATTGCTGAAGTCCATAGTAGCAGAGAAGTATTTCAGAGTGGTGTAGGTCATATAGGAGAGCTTTAAGACAGTGTTGAGGTGTGCTGTAGGTGTGACAGAGGAAGTGGGACTGCATCAAGGATAGACTCTGAGACCCTTCTTGTTTGCTGTGGTGATAGACAGGTTGACATATGAGGTTAGACAGGAATCTTCACGAACTATCATATTTGCAGATGCATCTGTCATGACATTGTGAGTTGAGGTGAGAGCAGGGAACAGGTGGAGGAAAGTCTAGAGAGAAAGAGATTTGCCCTAGAAAGGAGGGGAATGAAAGTTAGCCGGCACAAGACTGAATATATGTGTGTGAACAAGAGGTGCCCAAGTTGAGCTGGTAGGTTACAGGGAGGAGAGATAAAGAAGGTGGGGGATTTTAAGTGCTTGGGTCAACAGTCCAGGTAAAAAAAAAAAAAACGTGGCCAAGCAGGTTGGAATGGGTGGAAAGAAATGTCAGGTGTGTTGTGTGATAAAAGTGTGTCAGCAAAAAGGAAAGGAAATGTTCATGAGACTTTGGTGAGACCAATGATAGGGTATGGTTTAGAGACAGTGGCACTGAGGAATAGACAGGAGGCACAGATGAAGATGTTGAGATTCTCTGTGGGAGTGACAAGGATGTATGGGATCAGGAATGAGGAATTTTTCAAAAGATTTTTACAGCACTAGTGGGCTGACAGGAAAGGGGGTACAAGAGAAGGGGAGAGACATGCAAAGGACCACAGGTCGGAGTCGAACCCGGGTCGGCTGCGTCGAGGACTAACCACTGCGTCACCGAAGCATGCCCATATTAGATGTTTTGACGATATTGGCAGAGAGGCCAGACTGAGATAGTTTGAACATGTACAGAGGAAGGATGGAGAGTACTTCAGTAGAAAGATGTTGAAGCTGGAACTGCCAGACAAGAGGCCTTGAGGAAGACCAGAGAGGAGATTTATGGATGCAGTTAATATGAAGGTAGTTGGTGTGAGAGGAGAAGATACAGAAGATGGGGTTAGATAGAGACTCATTGTTAGATGACTGACTGTAGCAACCCCTGGAAGGGAAAAGCCAAAAGAAGAAGAAAACCTATGTTGTCTTCTCTCAGCAGTGGTTTTAGCATTCCTGCTCTGCCATGGATGCCCAGTTTCTTTCTTATTGAACATGAACACTGATTATCTTTTAGGCAAGTGAAACCTGCAGTGCCTTAGGTTTGGTTATGAGTTCTTTTTGACCTCCTGGATACATTGTTAAAAAGCTTTTGGAGTAATTTTAGTAAGCTGGCCAATACTGGGAAGGTTAATCTTTGTTCCACGTCTTCTCCATTTGTAGATAATAGCTGTCACTGTGGTTCCAAGTTTTGGAAATGAGTTTGTAAACCCTCCCAGTCTGAAAGGTATCAGTAGATTTGTTTCTTGTCATGTATTCAATTTATGTTGACTGGTTCCTGATGTGTATCTCTTAGAGATATTTAAGCCAACTTCAGGATTTTAGACATATTTCTTCCAGAGGTGGGGAATCCAATTTCAGAAAGTAAAAAGCCGGTGCAGAGATTAGTTCTAAGCATTTGCATTATCAGCTCCACAACATGAAGAGGGACCAAAATCACCTGGTAATGTAATGTCAATAGGATGAATGAAAACCTGGCTCTGGTTTATTTTAAGAGATTTCTTGATAGTTCTTGCAGATCATATTTATTCCTGGGTTTAGCTCAACAAATTGACCTCAGCTTTTGATGTAATTTAGGTAATTATAGTTATTCTTTGAGTTTACATGGGAAATATACTTTTTAGTTCAGGATGAGGTTGGTTCAGATAGATCTGTTTTCTAAACTAATAAATTATGAAAACTGTATTTTTTCAGGTTGTTTTTCTGATGGTAGAATTAGTTTACCATTCTGAAACATATAAGTGAGACCTATTTCAAAACATAAATAGGCAAATACTTTTTGTTAGTTGTTAGGAAGATAGATGCAATAGCTCCATCCATGTGAGTAACAACTGCTGGAGGAGAAGGGCTGCTAATGCTACTGGGGCACATTGTCATTTTCTTTTAGCTCTTGTGTGTTTTTCTGCTATTTTCTGCTGTTTTCGCACAAAGCTTATTCTTTGGACATGGCCAGACATTTTTACCTCTGGATTCTTTGAACTGGGCTCTGTTCACAGCCCTTAGTTATTAATATGTACATTGAACAATTAAAGAAAATGGGTTCTGAAAATATTTAAATATAATTGTGCATTGGGTTGTACTGGAGTGGATAGTATTAGCTTGTGCTGTTTATCACAAAAGGTTAATGTTATCTTATGTGAACACACTCATTCTCTTGCTTGATCTAAAGTCATTAATACCACCCACGGACACTAACATTATTGTACAGCATCAATTTACCATCCTACCATGTCTAATTTCATTCTATTGAAGACGTTCACTGAACTCTGACCAGGTCATTGTGTAGTTCCAAAACTGGAGTCTTTGAAAAGTTATGAGGCTCCTGTTCTTCATCATATACTGGGTTACAATCTTTAACACAATTGTTGAAGTACCAAATTTTTGTCACAACAACTATTTGAAGTGAGGCTTACAGTTTGGCTGAAATCTTTTTCAGGCGCTAATAGCCCTTGTCACACTAAATCAACACTTGTCCTCGCGCTGTGTTATACGGAGAGGTTATTCTGACAGAAGGAACAATGATGATTCTTCCCAGGGTATCTGTGGGCACTCACACAGGGTTCTTTATGTGAAGTGCATCAGATTGAAGAGCCTTATCAAGGTAAACCTATCCAGGTGTGATAGAACTCCAACTCTGTTGGCACATTGTTCATTATTGTGCTTGGTATGCTCAGGCATTTCCTGTCTGAGGATCCTGTAAAGCCTGGTCCCAGGCAGCATGCCTGATTTGCTTTACTTGTTTACTAGTAAAGGACCAAGATTTTCTATTTTTGACATTTTTGTTGATTTATCCAAACTTTTTGTTGAATGAATTGGAGCTGTCATTGTGTACTGTCCACCAGGTCATATTCTCTCATTTTTCACAAGAGTCAATTGTCCCAAACAGGGATTAGTACAACAGTCAAAGGAAATGGAATGGAGTCTAAACTATTCAGGATTTTTTATCAATACTTATTTCTATAACTGTTCAACAATTTACCAACCAGGTAGTAGTAGTACTGATTTATTCCCAGGTACGAAATGGAGGTAAGGCAATGCATAGGTACAGAATGGTTGCACAATTTTCTTTTACATGTCCTATCTGTCAGTGTAGCATTAATAATTGTTGTCTTAATGCCAAAGAGAGCCCAAGAGATTTTACATTCACAAGTGGAGCATTACTGCTTTCAGCATAGTGCTCTGCTTGATTTAGATATGCATAAAGCTTTATTAGATTTTATCCTTGGACTATTTCATGTTCAATGGACACAAAAACAGTAAAGTAGGAGAGAAAAAAAGAAGAGAAAAAGATGAAACAAAATGCTAAAAGGTTGAAAAGGTGAAGAAATAGATGAGATAAACAGGAGAGAGCAATATAACATCCTCGGAGTCTGTTTCTACACCTGCAAGGAGAGATATAAAAAGAACAGCAAAACAAACTAATAAAGTATTACAGGTGCAAACAACCAATGTCTTGATACCACACATACACAGTATTATTTAATACAAGATGTATGATGTGACAGCTAAAGACAATAATAGGGGTTTTCTGTATAGAGGCGAATCTATAAGTACCTGAATACAAGCACCTGTTAGTGTTTGTGAGAGTGCACTTGTATATGTAAGGTTTATCCATAAGAAAATTGTGCAATAGTGGTTGTGAGGACCCCCCCCCCCCCCCCCCCCCCCCCCCCAGGGTGCCAAGGCAGACACCGGGGAAACCAGAACCTCAGATCCCCAAAAGGACCCCCTGAGCAAAGGTGCCCAAAAAAGACAACACATGGATAGCTGTCATCCCAGGAAAGCGCTGAGAGGAGCTCCAGGAAACCCCCCATCAGCCACAGTGCTGAAGCCCCCGGAAGATACGTTGATGAGCCCGCAGACTACGCCGGCAGCCAGCTACGCTGGAGCAGATCCAGCCATGGGCCCAGAGACATGAGGCCCAGGGCCAATCCCGCCTCCCAGGAGGGTCACAACTGGGCCACAGGGCCCAGGCCCAGCAAAGCAGCCACCAGGAGTGAGTTAGCACACACCCGAGCACCCAGCCCCGGACACCGAGGACCACCAAAGCACCAGCAGGTCAAGGCGCCAGCCAACAGATGGGAGCAGGACGGGGGTTGGTTGAGGCCCGCAGAAATGCTAGCACCAGTTGACCCCCGGAAATGACTGGGGAGCAACATGTCCTCCCAGGAAGCCAGCTCCCCCGCTGACTCCAATAGGCACCCCCATTCTCCAAAAACCTACCCCGCCCCACAGAGCATTGCAGGTAGCCACCAGAGGCCGCCCCAAGGCCCCCAAAGCCCCACCCCAGAGGAGGTGCACAAACTGACAAAGGGAAAACTGACCTGTGGCTGACCAAGACACAAACATATTACCTCCATTCAGAAAACAAAGAAAGAAAGAAAAAACTCTCTATATACCTGCTTTGATGCTAACCAGTATACTAAGAACATCTTCCCTTCACTGTGGTATCAAGATGCAGGTTTGATATGCAGTGAATGTATCTCTGACGTTACCTAAAAAAATGAAAACAACTGTCTTAGTTTTATTGACGCCATCTATAGATTCACGTTGTCAGTGTGGTGGTCATGTTGACAAGCCAAGCCTGCTTCTAAATGTGTTTCCTAATGACGAAGTACGGTGTTCTAACCGATGTTTTATTTTCTACAGCAGAGCCAGTGGATGTCCTAAAAGTGTTAGCATTTCAAAATTACCCTGAAGGAGTGACAAAAACGACAGGATTTTGTGCAAACCGAAGAGCATCAAAGCCAGACTCAGCCTACAGAGTTGCCAATCATATCCAGATCAGTGCCCCCACCACACAGTTATTCCCTGGTAAGATAAATGGTTTTTTTTGTTTTTTACTATGTGTTATAATTATTAAATGTGAATATCTTAAAATGTTACGGTTACCCAGCCATACCCGCTGTCAAGTCTGTTGTCTGTTCCATCCTTCCTTTTTTCATTCAGGTGGTGTTTTTCCTGAGGACTTTTCCATCCTGACCACCGTGCGTCCCAAGTCTGGCCTCCAGTCCTTCTTGTTGTCCATTTACAATGAGCAAGGAGTTCAGCAGCTAGGTGTGGAAGTGGGACGCTCACCTGTTTTCTTGTACGAAGATCAAACCGGCAAGCCAGCCCCCGAGGACTACCCCCTGTTCAGCTCTCTCAACCTCGCCAATGGAAAGTATGTCAGATCTCTTAACTTGTTCTCATTAAATCCTAGTAACACTCTGAAAGATAGGTCTGGACTTGCTGATGAATATTATTCACAGAAAGGTACATAACATGAAGTTGGGCCATGAAGGGTCTGAGATTTTAAGTGAACAACAATGCAAAGACAACATTAATGTTGAAATGCCATTTTTACATCTGGTGCAGTATGGCCACAGCTCCTGATGTTTCACAGATAATCCAAGAGCTTGTTTATTCCTTTAATGTACTACTCATTTGATCATAAATTTGTTTTCATGAAAATATAAACTATATTTTTCTGTAACATGGTAAATCTCTCATGTTTAGGGGTGTAATGATACATCCACCACACAAGAATGAGACGAGACAAGCTTTCTGCAAAGTTTTTGGTAAAACCAAGATTCTGTGCTTACTTTGTTTTTCACCAGATTTGAATAGTGCAAGTATGATCAGTCCAAACATTGGTGGTTTTACTCTTAAAACTAATTCTTAGGTGTTCCCAATGATCAAGAAAGCATCAAGAATTTTTTTCAGATTCCCACTGATTTCTTGATAAAAACAAGAAAACAATCCGGATCTTCCGCCTGTGGCACCACGGGTGCTCATGACTTGAATATCCGTCTCATCAAGGTTCTGTGAACACAGAACCAGACAGAAACAAGACATTGGATTACTGAGCCTCGGCAGGGCTGTTATGGGCAAACTGACCTCATCCATGAACTCACTGCCTCTGTTGTTTTAGAGAAGGGGGAAGGAAGGAGGGGATAGAGGAAACTCTAAATTTCCTTTCTGCCCCTTTGGATTACCTTACCCAAACCAGAAACAGTGCTCCTAACCTTTGAAAGAAAACCTGATTATCTACTCCCAGCTGAGTTGTCACTTAGATCTTTGTAGCTAAAATAAGCTCATGTGCAGGTGTGGGATAAACTGACTCAAAATATTGGATCCTTGGGGAATTACATCATGTAAAAATACAAACAACAATGAGCATAAATTGCAGTTCTTTTTTGTTTGTTTGTTTTTTTAGATCCGAATTTAGAGCCAAACGTGCTAAAATGTGGTATAGTGTTTGGTATATCTTTTAAAAATAGCTATTATTAATACTTCATCAGCTGCCTTTTTTAAATTTGTAAACTTTTTCTAATCTACTGAATATGAAACACCACTCTTTGTGGAGGACTTGAATAATGATTATGTTGGAGGCAGTGCAAGAGTAAATCCTCAGTGGCTCAGGCTGTGTACTGTCTGCAATCCCTGCAGATGCCTTCTTTGCTGTTTAGAGTCTTATTTTCCAAGAAGTAGTTGACACAACAATTTGTTGTTTTTTTTACTTTTATTTATCCATTTTGAATATTAAAAACAAAGAGCATGGGCACAACATTCATGTTACAGTAATGCTATTAAACATAGAAAATAAAATATGCACATAGGTTAATTAATCTATATTATGTTTTCCCATACATCATGGTTTCATTATATACTAATCAACACAAAGTGCGTACACTATTCATTTTCCCAGCATTTGGTACTGACACAGATATAATTCTGATCAAGAGAAAAATACATTACACTTTCTGAGAAATTTGTACAGTAAGTAACAGCAAACAGGCTTAAATCGGAGGCTGATTTATATTTTCTATTTTACATGAGAGGCTACTTTCCTGATCACTTGGAAAATTCAAGAAAACTTTAAAAACACCCCTAAAGGGATGGTTGGTGATTTTCAAGCGAGGTTCTGTTAAACGCATATAAGCAGTCGATATCTTACTTGCTAGAGTTAACTCTTTTTGCTTATTCGTTTACTTTAAATCAAGAATAATTGCTCTCAAATGCTAATGCTAACAGCTAGTCTGAAAGAGGCCCAGACTAAAGCTACAGTCTTAAAAAAACTCTAAACCCCCAAAAAACATCATGCTTATTACCAACGCTATTTTATTAACCTTCTTACTCTTGACACATATGCATTGAATATTTATTATGCAAAAGTTGTGGATTATTTACACAGGGAATTTTAGACTGGTGGTAGTGCGACACCACTAATCTTCCCTGTGTGAAACAGACAGAATGTCAATCTGATATAAATGTAAAGTGGTGTAAGACGTAGAATTAGCTTAGCGATGTAGGCAAGTTCTACTTTATTGATTTTTGTGGTTTTATTAGATTTTTAATGGTGAGTTACTCTTACAGTAATCTCTTTAAATGTTGTATTCTCAGTTAATGTTTCACACAGGAAGATCATCAGTGCTGCACTGCCTCCTGTCTCCATTCCCCGTGCACCAATGTTTCAGCTTTCATAAAATACCGTTAGCATAAAGTAAAACAATATGACATCTTGGCCTTCATGTGAGCAATCTTCATTTGCTCATATGAAGCAATTGCTTCAATTGAAGCAAGCTTCAACCTTCTTGTCCAATGTAACTGGATTTATACTAAAATGACACAGCAAGTAATTTAAGATATTAACTGCTTATTACCTTCTAACAGAACCTCACTTTAGAAATCCTGAACTATCCCGTTAAGTCAGCGTTTGTTTGCCTGCTATATAGGTGACAAGTAATCCTTTGTGCAGCAGTGTTAAGCTTACAGAGTGTTGCACGTTTATTTTTCTCTAAGCTCTCTATTGCCTGCCCTGGAATGTGTCCGTATGGTTTAGCTGTGTTAAACTTACTAAATGAACGCCCTCCTCCTAAGCTACGCTCTTGCTAGGGTCTCATCTTTGACCAAGGAACGGTGTTTTGACTGTGGCTCCAGAAAAGGCCTTCCTGGATCTTGACACACACTTTCCACAATGTTCACCACGTCTGTCATGCTGAGTAACCCAGAAGGAGGATTAAGTTTGGAGTTTAATGAGAGTAATCCTGTGCTAAACAGGGCCAAAGCGTGGGGGCAAGAATGTGGTCCGCTATTGCCTGGTATGCAATAGCTCCTAAATGCAGTGGCAAATGGTGGAAAGGCAACGGAGGTGTCGGACTCACGTGTGACCCCGGTTAACTGTTTGGCTTCATCGATCTACAGAAATAATTCCTGCTTTGGTTCTTGATAACTTTTGAACCACAATGTTTTATAAAAGGTATCTTTCATGGAAAATTGTATTATTTATTCAGTACTTTTTGATATCAGCTCCTGCTGCGAAGTTGGAACCTTGGCCACCAGTCAGAGATCCAGAAGTGGAGTACAATATGGGAGGATTGTCAGTCTCTCACAGAGCCAGCATGAATGCTTTTAGACTAGGAGGTGAAGCCAGAGTGTCTGAAAGCTTCGCACAGAAATGCTCCTGCCAAGACTTAAGAGAGAACAGGGGCTGACCGCTGCACCACTGTGCAGCTTGGAAGGTCAGAAGTTAAATATGCATTCTAAAAGTGTCAATAAATATGTGTTTGTGCAGCTGTATCACTAAGATGAGCTTCTGGAACAGTTGATTAGTCCCACATCAGTTTGAATAAATTAGAATTTTTTATTCGTCAGTAACCTAAATTATGTGAGGGAATATATATATCTGCCTTTATCTTTCCAAAACATTACCTCTAGGCTTTCCAATGCTTTGGGAACACTACTCCAGCTGTCCGACTGCCTTGACTTTACTGGTTCTCATCTTTTTTCTTTACAAACATTTATTTTAGAATTTGCTCATATTCATTAGCAAGTTTTATACCATCATTTATTTTAGTTGTTGTTTCTGTATAATTCAGACTTGCTCCTGTGTTCTCTGATATAATAAAAAACACTCTGTGGTGCTCGTGAACGTTTAACCAACAGCTTACTGATTTAGCTACATGTATTTAGAAGCAGATTGCAGTAAATGAGCAGCATGTCGCTTTAAGCTCAGTAAATCAACATCAGCCAGGGGGAGAGAAGATATCATTTGCCCAGAAGCTACACTAGAGCTCTGGGACTATGAGGTCGTTGCCTCTGTTGCTCTTAGGGTTGTCTGTTGTGGACGAGAACTGCTTTTGGAAGTGAAAATCATCTTCCTTATTCATGTGTACACAATGTGTCTCATTGTTTAAAGATCTAATCCACATTGTTTAGCAAAGGTTTTGTACAATTTTTCCAAAATATCAGACTGTTTTCATTTGAAATCTCCAATGAACTTTCTTCATAACAATTGTCTCAAATCCTCTATTACAACCATGAGCCAGGAGGGTTGTTGGATAAATGCCTTTGATTTAACCAATATGTTCTCCCTTTTGCATTTTCTGCTACATATTTAGTGACAGTCGGACACGATTAGTTTTAAACCTTCACTTGTGAATATTGTTTGCTCAAAAAAATTATTTTGCATATTTCAAGAATGATCACTGAACAAGAAGTGGCCTATAACTAATACACGAAATGTGCAGAACTCTGGTTGTGTTAGTATAATAGACAATAAACTTATTAGAAATGGTGTTATAGTGTAACAGACGACTAGGGCATCATTCATATGGACATAGATACTTATAAACACATGATTTCCTTAAGAAAAGTACTATATTAGAAATATATAGAGGTACTAACGCCAAGCAGGACAGCGTAGTTTTTACAGTAACAGGTATAATAGGACCTAAGGGTATCATGCTTAGTACGGAGAACCCGATAGTCGTGTCTGACATGATGTTGAGTTTTTAAAAGTTTATTGTAGTAAATGGGGGAGTGACAAGTAAAACCAAACAGATGATGACTTTAGCGGCTGATGGTAGAATGAACTGTCAGGGGGTGGTTTAACAGGCTGGAGGTGGATAAACAGGCTGAAGGCAGGAATAGTCAAAAGGGCCTGGAAAAAATCCACGACCAGCAGTAGTCCAAGGCTCCATCCGAATATCCTTAATGATAGCTTCTAGCTCCTGTTCCTTGACCTTTCAAGGGGTCAACACTAAGAACTCTATCGTGGGGCAGAATGGAGCTTCAGACTGCTGTGCCGAATGTGTATAGCCTTTTAATTTTGACGTCATTACGTGACAGAAACGCTCATGGTTGATGCCAGTCAAATCTGGACCTACAGCTTTCCAAAAAATTAACCATAAAGTGAGCTCTCTCTGCTCGCTGGACATGTTTGTTGATTTCTGTGAGGGGGCTGTGCTATGTCACCTCACTCAAAGCATTGTGGGATACTTTAAGGGTTCTTAGCGCTGATAGGGGATGTCGTGGGGTTCCTAGATGTGAGAGGGAGCATACAGGCTCCTTTACCTACCTCCTTCCTTACTGACTACACTATCCGGCCATCCCTTATCATGGCGACTGCTGACTAACTTTTGCTTTGGCTGAGGAGTCCTTACTCTATAATGCTATTTGGACTGAGCCCATGTCATGACCAGAGTCCGAAGCTGATGAGAACCCAGAGAGGGCAGAGTGAGTTTCTGCTGTTATGTGTGTAATTTGCCTGATAGAGACTGAAATATGCCGCTTTCTGACCAGCTATGCCCAGGTGATATAAACCTTTTGGTGTACAACCACTTGACATGATGTTTCTGAGGTCTTTGCAATCATTTCAAGTTTCTTCAATAGCTGGAGGCCTGGTTTGGTCGGGTTTCAAACCTTTTACCAAAGTGGTGATTTAACGGTAATGCAACACTGCAAGCCAGAAACTATAGTTTGCACTATCAACAGCATTGAAGTTCTGTAATTTATAAAATTTGATCTCAGTTTTTTGCAAAGAATGAAGATCGAAGAAACTTGTTTTTCTGTGTTGATAAATGCTGTGTGGAAAAATGCTTGTGTAGGTAAAGATATCTGTGCTAATGTGGTTTAAGCATTAGGGATGCTGCTTAGGCATATCTGTCCAATCTAGGTATATTCTATTTTGTATTTGTATAACTGTTGATTGCTTTTTTCCAAAACATCAGTCCTAACACCAGTGTTCTCTGTCAGACGTTTTATAATTTGTTACTTTGAGGAAATGGTAGCTGGACCATAATTCCAATCATCCAATAATCTTGGTGTAACCACACTCTTTACTTTTAATTATGCAAATGGCTAATGTGGTCCCACAGGGGTTGTATTGGGTACTCTACTGTTTTTTTTTGTTTTTTTTATGCAGCACCTTAAGGTGAGATTGTTTGAGATCATGAGCTTCTAAGGTCATGAGCAGGTTATGAGCAGTCTGCCTTAAGATATTAGGCAGGCAAGTTCAGTTGATCTATTTCAAGTTAAAATTAAAGACCCATTTGTTTATTTGATTCATAAGATTTAAACGCCCAATAATTCTCTGTATCATGCTTCCACCGCATTTTAATTGTTTTAATTCACAATTTAAGTGGGAGTTCCACCCTGGTTAGTTTTTATTATTGTCCCGTAAAGCTCTTTTAAAGTGATTTATAAATGCATTATAGTTATTATTATCATATCATTCATATGTTCTGCCCCATCAGAGAACACCGTGTTTTATGGGGCTGAACTTTACCTTTCGTCTTTAGTAATGTCTGCTTCTCATGACTTTGACCAGGTGGCACCGCGTGGCCATCAGTGTGGAGAAGAAGACAGTCACCATCATTGTAAACTGTAAGAAGAAGATCACTAAGCCTCTGCTCAGGAGTGACCAGGCCTCCATCAGCACCAATGGCATCACAGTGTTCGGCACCAGGATTCTGGATGAGGTGGTTTTCCAGGTAAGGCTTCCACTGGTGGATTGTGTAACTGTGGTTCTAACGGGTTGTTTTGAGATTTAGCAAAATCTACTGAAATGATTTATTCTCTAAATGGCTATCCTATGCTTATTACTAGGGTTGTGACAAGATATCATGCCATCCTGCAATATTTAAACCTTGCAGTATTTCTCAAAACTATTCATACATTTGTTTTGAGAAACCAGCATTAAAGCCTTGGGGTCATGAATAGATGTCGGGACTTCCACCTTCAGGTATTTTTTTGTGGACAGCAGAATTTGTGGTTCCATTGATCCCAGCTAGTGTTCCAGGTCCTGCAGCAGCCAAACAGATCATCACACTACCACCAGATTTTACAGCTTTGTGATGTTCTTTTTCTGAAATGCGTTCTTTTTTACGCCAGATGTTAAAAATTTAAACAAGCCTTAATATTCTTATTGCTTAGCAGTGTTTGGACCTCTACCACGCAGGCCATTCTAGCCCTGTCTCTTTCTTATGGTGGAGGCATACACTCTGACTTTAACTGAGGCATGTGAGGCCAGTAGTTCTTTGGATGTTGTTGTGGGGTCTGTTGTGACCTCTTGGTGACTTTCTTTCTCACTTGTTACATAATTGCTTTGGATCTCGGCATGATGTCTAGCTTTTGAGGATCTTTTGGCGTACTTTGTCAGGCTGGTCCTATTTGAGTGACTTCTCGACTGTGAACAGGTATGGCTGTAATCAGTCCTGGGTGAGGCTAGAGAAGGTGAACTCAGGTGCATTAAACCAGAGTTATATTTTAACAGGGGAGGCGATCCCTTTTTCACACAGGCGGTTTTGCTATTTTTTGTCACTTAATAATAGAAACCTTCATTAAACACTGCATTTTGTGTTTACTTGTGTTGTCTTGGACTAATTTAAAAAAAAAAAAAAAAAGAAATCCGGAAGGGAGTAAACACTTTTTTTCAAACCACCGTAAATCTTCTCAGTCAGTGCGAAACAAAATGTTTATTTAACCACTTCTTTAATAAAATCCAAAAGACTGCGCGAATCTCAATTGGATTTTTTTTATTATTTTTTTTTTCAGAAAAACACAGATTGAGGTCCATGAAAACTTGCTGTGCTGTTATTTTGGGTGACAGGGTAACCTTAAATGGGGTCATGCTTGAAAAGTGCAGTAATTAGGCAGGTCAAACCTGGACAAAATTATTCCACAGGGAGTACAGGCTCATTAAAGCAGTTTGTGATTAGGAAAAAAAAATGGATTCTTAGTTGTCTGAAAGAAATACAGTTCAAATCTTGTCTCTTGGTTATAATCCCGGTAAATGCCTTGTCCTGTGAGCTGGATACATTGTTGCACCCCTTTATTATAGTTTCTAATAATGTGTCCATGTTTGCAGGCAAAAAGTCTAGTCCAAAAAAGTTTTGTATAAATGTTATACTGACCAAACACTGAACCTGCATTTAGAGGAATAAGAATGTGTTAATAAAAAAGACAGAGAACATATAGAGGAACAAATTGATGTTTTATGAGGATCTTGAGACAGAAAGTTATCCCGTTATTGAACGTGAATGGCTCTACCAGGTAATGTTTAAAGGTTACTTATCCTCACAGCAGTGAATTAAGCTTTCAGTTAAATTCCTTGCAAATCCTTGGATTTTAGCATTGGCTACATTTGAGCCATGGTTGTCTAGCTTGTTGTACATTAATCTGTAAAGTTTGTGAATGTGCCGGTACAGCTAGGATTATTTTTGTCACCCGCCTGTCCACAAGAAACAAACCTAAAGGCTGCCGTTGTCTTTCTCACAGGCTTGATATGCAGCCGTTGCTTCCAACTTTTCATTGTCAGAGAAACACAGAAGGGCATAATTTGTTGAAGTTATTCTCTTAAGACACATCTAAGGATGTCTGGACTGTGACAATGATGTACTGATGTAGGGTTAATGGATCAGCTGCATCACCTTACATAAAAAGAAAGTAATTTAACCTTCTTTGGTCAAGAATTTATCTTGATTTTTAGTGTCATAGAGCAAAGGATATAATGCCTCCCAACAGGATGTCAATAAGATGTTGTTTTAAAAAGGTTTGGTGTTGTATTTGTTACTTAATATTCCAAATTTAAACCAAATGTAGCTTCAGATTACTAAGCGTTGATGTGTGATGTCTGTAAATAGTACACATATTGATATTCTTTGGCAGTTTACCTAATTCCATCCCATTGCACTTTCATGGAGCTTCACAAATTATTGTGCCATTAGTTAGTTTGAAATCAGCCAATTATTCCCATGATCGTTTCTGATTGGTCTAATGAGTGGCTCTGATCCAGATTTTTTTTTCCTGTGTTCATTAAATGCATCCAGACTCAAGAACCCCAACCTTTTTCAGTCGGTAAATTCATTACCCAAATGTGCATTTTACTAAATTTAATAAAAATGAGGTACTTGTGTCATATGCACTGATGTATGCATGTGGATACCTCTATTAAAAAACCTGGGGAACATTTGTTTTTCTTTCTTATGTTTTAGTCTTTCAGGAAGAAAATCTGAATTATCTGCCTAAACTTTATTGGCTAGCAAAACCTTGTCCAGTTGATCAAAACTTGTTATTTTTTATAAACTTTATTTTTTGTTAGCTTCATAATGAAACCAGAATTTGTATCCAACTTATATCCGAGGTTTGGTGATGGTAGGGTCAGTGGGAGGGTTGTTGATTGGAAGTCGATGTGTTCTTCTCTGTGGACTCTTGTCTACTTCCTGTTTCTTCTCTACTCTGTGATCCAGAAAAGCCTTTGCTTGCCGGAAAAGAGCATTTGAGAAGGTGTTACACTGAAATATGATGTCGAACCACGCAGCCTATTTCTTTAACAATTTGATAATATATATCAAAACACAAATCTTTAGTGTGAGAGTTGTAAATGGATAAATTTAATCGTCAGGAGCTGGCATGTCTTTTTTTTTTAAAGTTCCAGTGTTTAATCTTTGATCAATTCAGTTGTTTTTTTTTTAATTGCTATGCGTGATTAGATAGCACACATGGGTAATAGTTCTAAATATATTATCGTTATTAAAAGCCAAGGTTTTTTTTTTTTGTGGAATCCAAGCTTCATTTTTTATAAAGGTCTATTCATGCCATACCTGCCCCAGGTTGGAAGCGACCACCAAAGGGACCTTGCTGGGATGAATGGAGGTCTTTCATTTGGCCATCAGGCCTCCCTTATTTCCTCAAATACTCCTCTCGCTGCATACTCTCCCCCGCTTACCTCCTCCTCCCTCTCAACCCTCCCCACCTTAAGGCCTTCCCAGTGTGCCTAATGTATGAGACTGTCTATTCATGCCCAGCGGACACTGCCTGTCTGAATCAGGCTCACACGTATAGACATACCTGAGCCTATTCGCCGCTTTCCCGGGTTGAAAGCAGACATCTGAGCTGAAGGAGCACATTGTGCTGAAGGGCTCGGCACTGTGAAGCCTGAGCCTCCAGCGTTGCCTGGAGACACATCCTAAATAAATGCACATCGATGTGTGTTAGGTGTTGTCTGCTTGGTTCCAATGGTCGTGCTAAAGGAAACTCAGAAAAGTGACACTTGTTTGAAATATTAATGCAAATAGATATTTTTTGACAGTTTCCCCCCATTCTCATTATGCATGTGTGCACATGTTAGACATCAGACTGTGTTCTTTTCACTTCATTTCTGGCCTGTTTTCACTTATTTTGTCCACCTGTACTGTTAACCTTATTTAGGATCTTTTAATGGTAGCCATGGAATGGAGACAGGGTCTTTGTGGTTTCTTGCCTGGTTGTATATTCAGAGGCTCTTGAAAGAAAGCCGTGGCCTTTTTTCGGCTTGCAGTTTTGCACAAGCGAGGGGACACAGCAAGCTCGTGGAGGAAGGTGCCGAAAAAACTGAACTTCAACCACATGCAAATACGCTGAGTGTGAGGTAAAACTAACATTGCACATCACCCCGTCATCATTATGGTAGCATCATGCTGGTCAGAGTTTATGAAAGGATGCAGGGATGTAAAAAGCAGGCCGATCCTGAAAGCAAACGTGTTAAAGGCTGCGGAAAACTTGAGACCGGGCTGGAGGTTCATCAGCCAGCAAGACGACGAATATAAATACAGATTTAGAGCTATGAGGACGAAGTTAGGCCAAAGCATATTCATCCGTGACACTAGTCCAATGAGAGTCCGGAACTAATTAGAATTTTAAATCTGCAGCAAGACTTCCAAATTGCTCTGCCCGTTCCAACTCACCCTGAGCTATTCTGCAAAGAGGGAAAGGCAAACGCTCTGGTCTCGAGTTGTGCAAAAGAAGCAGTCACCTCACAGAAGCGCTTGCAGCTGAAATTCTGGCAACAGGTGGTTCCACAGCACATTGACCCAGGGTTGCTGAACCTAAATGCCCACCACACTTTTCAGATTTTTCTACGTTGACCTTTCAGAAAATCTTGCACCATTGTCCTTCCACGTCGCGATCATGTGCCGCTTGATATTGATCTGTTACCATGAAATCCCAATAAAACACATTGTAAAAAAAAATAAATACCTGGTCAAAATTTCAATAGAAGTTCAAGCATCATATTTATGTCACAAAGGCGCTGCATGGTAGGGACCGCTTTCGCCTTTTCCCCGTTTCTTAGTGTTCGTAGCTTTTTTTTTTTTTTTACTGAGCTTCATTGTTGATGTGAATGCCACATGGGCTTGTCTGATTATGGTTGGCTGTGGTTCCGCAGGATGTGTGCTGCCCTTGGCAAAGGAATGTTAAAGGACCCATGCTGATTGCTGTGTGGTTTTGATTTACCCAGTGATGCCCAGCTCCATGGTTACAACATGCGGGATGGTTTTAGTGGCGACGTACGGAGGGTTCCAGCAGAAATGTTATTTTATGCACCTGCGGGGAAGAAATCCAACATTTTTACAATGCACTGCTGTGACCTTTGACCTTTCCCCTGCATATCTGTACAACGTCGTAACTTGCCGTGTGAAGTAGATCAAAGTGAGTGTGCATTTTTAGAATGGATGTTGTAAAAAAAATGAAATGACTCGCATCCTGCACAGTCCTGTTTCATGGTGAGAAATATTTTGGAGTTCTAGCTTAGCTCCAAGATACCAGGGGCTTCTTATTTCAGCGGCACCACAATAAAAAGATGGACTCACAGTCTCAGTGTAATGAACCCCAGGTGTCTTCCTTCACAAAACATCTTTTATCTTCCCAGCTGCTTGGTTTTAATCCCTCGTCTGGTCTCAGACTACGTCTTGGTGTTTCTTTCATGAGTTTGCATTTTTTTTTCTCCCTCTTGAATCTTTGTGGCTTTGTGAGCTGACTCCTATTAGTTATGCATCATACTTTGTGGTGACCATCTTGGCAAGCGTACCGGTGTCTGATTCATTCATGTCTGTTACTTAATCAACTTGTCAGTCTTATTGTGTTGGAAATAAACTTTTAGTTTTGAAAGTGTGCTTTTAATCACCATGAGCACCTCAGATGCAGCCTTTAAGCCTTTGTAATAACTGTTTTCTGTTTCCGTTTCCATAAATGTAATCATCCGATCACTGACTTGGGTTGAACTCTGTTTCCACACACTGTGTGCGTAGATGTGTATTAATTAGAGCGGACCCGTTTCAGGGTTTAAGCACCCACTGTTGGCCGTTGGGGGACACATGAGGTAATATATGTCAAACTGACTCAGAGCGAGGCTTGATCTTTTCTTTTCCTCTTGAGTTTCCCAAAGAAGCACATGGTCACAGACTGACTCGTTGCTTTACAGGTGGTTCTTTTTTCTCTTCTTCTTAAAAAGTCACTTGGTTTGATAGAGCGCCTTGTCAAAATATTCATAACCTCAACAAATGACAACAGGATTGTAAAATTTAAAGAAAATCAGACATTGTTTTCAAAACAATCAAGATAGTTTAGGGTGCAATTAAAATTAGCCCGCCCTGGTCAATACTTTGTTGAACCTTTTGCTACAATTGCAGCTTCACGTCATTTCGGGTTTCCACATCCAGACAGCAAGCGTTTTCCGTTCCTCTTTAGAAAAGAGCTGAGGCTTAGTCAGGCAAGGTAATTTTTGATTTTGTTCTGTACTTTGACTAGGCCATTCTAGCACATGAACATGCTTTGATCCTGTATGATTAGGGTTGTCGTCCTGCTTGGAGGTAAACCTATATCCCAGTCTCAGGTCTTCTGCAGCCTCTTACAGTTTTTTCTTCCAGGGTCGCCACGTTTTGCTCTGTCAATCCTCCCGTTAAGTCTGACCGTCTTCTCTGTCCCTGCAGAGGAAAAACAACCCAATGAATAAGGGTGTCACTGCCACCTTTCACCACGGAGATGGTGTGTTCAAGGCAATGCGCAGTTTTGGTAATCCTGAAAATGTGCAGTTGTGCAGTTTTGCATGTGGGCTGAGATTCAATTTTGTACCCTACATGGCTTATGGAAAACTGCAAAACTGTCTTTGAACTTAAAGTTTCTTCTTGCTGCACCTTAAAGAAGGCCTGTTTTTTTCCACTGCACATGTCATTGTTGTCTTGTCAACGGATTCTCCCACCGGAGCCGTACCTTTCTGACTCTCTTCCAGAGTTACCAAGTGCTTCTTAGCTACTTCTCTGAGTAAGGCTCTCTCTCTGCCTGTCAAATCAGCTTGAAGGTCACGTATTGGTTTGCAGTTTTGCCGTCCTGTTTCCCTCAAAGGATGATGGATTAATTAGTTCTCTTTGAGATATATTTTTAATCTTATATTAATTGGATCATAATTTTATTTGTTAAAAAAACTATTGAAAATCATATATTCACATATTTTCTTGCACTCCATAGTTGTCCTCTAGTTTGTGTCGGCCTATTGCAAAAAATCCCAAGAAAAGACAATAAAGTTTGAGGTAGTAACGGGACACAATTTGGAAAGGTTCGAAGGGTGTGACTACTTTTGCAAGGCACTGTATGTTGTTACAGATTTATAGACAAACTGATTAAACTTTTCCTAGTGTGAAGTGTGATGCTACTTGATATGAGCTTGATGCTGTGACTGGCCTGAGTTCTAACGGAATAGCTAAATAAGGCAAAGCACAGGAGGTTTGCAGTTTGGGAAGCTGAACATTTAAAAAAAAAAAAATCATGTTAGAACAAACTGTACTTTGGGTGAACATCTGTGGGTAGATCATCTGAGTTGTCAAAGTAAAAATGCTTATGGAGGAGTTCACAGAGAAGGTCTTGGGGACTACCGTGTATTTTCTCAGGGAACAGGTCTCAGCACACGGTTCTTACCCTAAAGTGTACATTTTACATCCATAAATCGTGTTTTTTTCCCCCCTTGTACACAGAGACCATATCTGCCCATTGTTTTGGCGTGTTGCAGCTTGCTTTATACCTTATGTCTCTCATGCAGCTACTCTTCTCTGCTCTTGAACATGTAATGCCCCTGCTGACACAAAGTGAGTAAGGATTTTATCCTTCTCCAATGGCAGCTGTGTGTGTGTGTGTGTGTGTGTGTGTGTGTGCGTGCGTGCGTGCGTGTGTCTGTGTGCTCACCTGCCAAGAGCGCCGACCAAATGCACGCTCATAACTCCACCTTCTCTGAACCCTCATCAGCTGTCTGCAAGGATCCAAAGACTCCAGCCTGCAGGAACTCTGCTCAGCCAATTAGAGACGCCGAAGAACGTGCACATGCTTTCACCACTGCGAGCTGGGTACTTTGGCTGAAGTAACAAAGCAAGAGTTTGCTGGAGTGGTGTCAAGCATGATGGTGCACTGTTCTAGTAATGAAGAAAACTTTGTAGAGGTTCCCCCCCCCCCCCCTTTCTGTCATTGGGTGCTATTTTGAACGGATTTTAAACAACCTGCTCGTGAAACAAATGTGATTTGGCAAATCAAGTCAAGCTGTCATGAACCATTTCTTGGCAAATTTTCATACAGCTGCAATTAAAAGCACACAAACACCGTCCCCCTTCAAAACAATTGAATGTAACGAATAAGGTTTGTAATATATTCAGCGTAAAACCACACCAACCAAAGATTAGTTTAATTTCCAATCTTCAATTTTGTGAAGCTTTCTCCTGACGGCATTGATTTTAACGGATCCCAGTGTTTTTTCTGTATAACTGGAGAAGGTCAGAAGGTTGTGAGTTTGACTCCAGTTTTCCACATGCTAGCATTCTTCAAGCAAGGCACTTAACCTCAAGTTGCCTACATTATCTGCTTTGTGAGTGTGCCCGGTGAATGGCACTTCATTAATCTCTTTATAATTTTTTCAAATATAAATAAGTTGTGGATTTAACACTTTAAGCTGTCTGTAGCATCTTCCGTTAGCAATTAGCACTGCTAGCGCCACTAAAACAGCAGTTTCACTGTTGATTATCAGGGGAATTTAGATGCTAATAAGTCTGAGATTTCCAGAAGGCTGCCAAATCCAACATGATCCAGTTTAAGAGCTCAAAAGACAAAACAACTTTGCTGTAATAAATTCAGCCTTCCTGTTACTTGCTGGAGTCTTTCTTTGCTTAAATGTTGCAAAAGCTGAATAAATTACAGTTTCATTTGAAATAGCTTTGTGCAACTTTTGTGCTTCTTCTGAATTTGTTTTAAACACTTTACAGATGCTGATAATATCAAACTTTCAGTCCTCATTTAACTTCCACTCTGAAGGCTGGTGTTGCTTGTGCAGTTTGTTTGCACTTGGTGATCTAAACACCAAATGACCAGAAAAGAAGACCAAAGAAGTTGTTTCTTGTACTTTTATCTATACTACTTTCTTCATGCGCTGTGTCTGCGAGAGGGAACAACATGTGGCATGACCCGCCTGTTGGTTGATAATGATCTGGCATCATTTAAAACAGGCTAAGTTTGTAATCTCTAACACAAAAAAAAAAAAACGTTTAAACATCCAAGATTTGGATTTCATTTGTTTATATAATGAACCTGATAAAGAGGAAGACGTGGAAGAAATGGCGCCTGTCTAATGTTTTACAGCTGATGCATTTGTTTCTGTTTTCTGCAGGGTGACATCCAGCAGCTTCTGATTGTCGATGATCCCAAAGCAGCCTATGACTACTGCGAACATTACAGCCCCGACTGTGACACGCCGCACAAGGATTCGCTTCAGGCCCAGGAGCCAGAGGAAGAGGTCAGCCAACCAGGGAGGGTTAAAAGACCAACCACAGCTCCTGATTTACTGAAATCTTTTAGTAAACCATATATTCAACAGCAGAGTCTCACTTTCACTTGAGTTTTACTTTGTGCTGCTACAGTATATACAAAGAAATATGAAACATGTGATCTCAATTTGGAAGCACATGGGTGAAATATGAGTTCACTCCTGTCACTCATATTTCTTTGTTCCTGGGCATAGAAATAAAATATTAGAGTGATTGACACCAAACTGTAGATTTACAGCTGCTTTAGAGATATTAAAATACAAATGCCAAGTTAGGGAAATTTAATATAAATGGGCTGATTATTGACTTATAACAGTAGCAGTAATATTTTTTGCTACTTAGCCATACGGTATGGTGATATCGGTATTAGTCCACTTTAAATTAGCAGCTAAAGGGGTGTAACAGGTTTCAATGATTTTTCTTCAGCTTATAACTAGAGTAGTGTTGGTAAACCTTTGATGTGCTGCTTTCTGTTGGATTTATAAACACCTATTGGTAAACATAGATTGTAATGGTATTTATGAATGGTGTTAAAAAGAGATGACAGGCCTTCCCTATATATATATATATATATATATATATATATATATATATATATATATATATATATATATATATATATATATATATATATATATATAGATGAGTGTTGGCATCTCCTTACGGAAGCGCAACTCATTTTGACATCTAATCCTGAGTAGCAATTAGTGGGAGCTGGTCCCTGTGGTATTACTCTAATGCCTGGTTCTAGTGCAGGTGGATATCTTGGCTAGAATTGAGCAGGTCCCAGACTCAGATGATACGTCTGAGTCAAGTTTGCATTTGGACTAATGTTTCATGGCAAGGCATAGGCTGGTATCAGATTCTTATGGTGTGGAAGCCTTGAGAAAGAATGACATGTTGTCATGGTGTTGATGCAGAAATGTAGCATAACACGATCCACTTGCTTTTCATTTTTTTATTTCATTGATTTGAATAAGATAGCACCCATTATTCTTACCTCTGCTAATGTAAGATAACATTATTATGTGTAACAATTGTGTGCTGAAACATTTTCTCATCGTTATTTAAAATTTGATTGTGACACACACAGTTAAGCACATTATTATTATTATTATTAGGATAACCACTGATTCAAATTAGTTTTAGTTTGTAGTAAACTAAATTCTTGAGCGAAATGATATCTCCTTTTTTGCTTCTTATAGGGTAACATTGAAGTTTAAAAGGTGACCTGATGTTGTTTCCAAACAGCCAAATTTGTCTTTCTCTTGATCAACTGAAAGGTGTAAAAAACATCTGTGGCCGTAATTTTGGCAGCAGCTGCAACTATACGTTAACTGCCCGCCTTGTTTATGCTGGAGGAATTTCCAGAATTTTCAATACAAACCCTCGCGTGAATACTTGATCTTGCGATTGCGGTAGGTCCGTAGAGGGAGCCTCTACTTAGTCAGTAGGTCGGAAAAAAAAAAATCTGTACGGATCTATCCATCGGATCGGATGGTATGGTGTGTTTCGGCCTTTATGCTCCATACAGCGGGTGAGGACTCCTGTCCCTCCGCCACTTTCTTTTGCGTCTCATTAAAACGATTTTAGTCCATGGCAATAGAAAGAATGAACTGTGTTGATTACGCAACTACCTGAAACCTTGGAAATCATCGGTTTCTGATACCAGCCCATGCCCGGTCATGACTTGCATGGTAAGGAATACCGTAGAACCACACAACACCATGACAGGGTGCTGTTTGTATTGAAGCTCGCCTCTGTTTTGCAGCTGCTTTCACTGAGAAATGTTCCATGATGAGATTCCTTGAATGCAGCTGGTCATTTTGTGTTGAGGGCTTTTTTTTTTTTTTTTTTTTTTACAGGCCTTTTAAACACTCCATCTGCTCATGTTTGTAGGTTCAGGCTTGCATATTAGGTTTCAGCTGTTATTTACTGAAGAGTAAATGCTTACCACCATGAGACCCCAGTCATCTAATTTATTGGGCTTTCATATTTTGGTTTTCTGTTATCTATAAAAACTGAACCGTAAAATTGCAGCTAAACACATGCAATTATATTGTGACATTGCATTGTTTTGATGATCAGAATTTGTATTGTTGCAGTCTTTCTTTGCTTTTTGTATTCATTTCTCTGTTTTATGACATGTATAAGATTTCATTTAGACCTTTTTCTTAACACGGCTTAAAGTGTTTAACATGTAACCTGTGGAAGATGATACATGCCGTATTATCTCCTTGCTGAAATCGCATTCTGCGTTCTTAAAGCCTTGGCGAGAGACTAACCACTCCCCACTCGTTTTCTTTTTTTGTATCTCTTCTCTGCTTTTCTCAACGACTCCAGTACATTACTGACGATTTAGATTACAGACAGTTCTATGATTACTCTGAAGGACCAACAGACACCATCCCAACTGATGAGTACTCTGAAAAACAGGTAAATGGAAAAAAAATGGGAAAAGAAAAGCTGTTTTGGTTTGTTGTCCTTCCCATTCCCCTGTTTGTCTCAGAGCTGTGACTACATGTACTCTCGGGGTTTCATAGATCCCATCAAATTTTTAACACGTACATAATTGTTAAATAAGAGTCAAAGTAAATAAAAGTAAAAGAAGTCCTATCCGTGGGTGGATAGACATAAGGCCAGTTTTTTCATGACAGTGTGGAACTAGATGAATGACTGAGAGTACATGCAGAAACACACTGTTTGTCCATCCTTCTGTCTGACTTAAAAGTCTGCAGTCTTCCCCTAGGGCTGGGCGATATGCCAAAAATAGTAGCTCAATATTTTCCATCTGAATGCAGATATCTGATATTTTATCTTGATATGTTTTTTTTTTCTTTTCATAAAGTAATCTGAATCAAAGCTTTTCTCACAGGCACATTTTTTAACAAACAACTGGAAATTAACCTGCTGGAATACATAAAAGTATAATTATAACACAACATAGACCATCTCAGTATGAACACTGTAGTCTCATCCAATATGTATTTGGAAAAAACAACTCCATATTTTTAAAATCTCGGCATACTGCCCAGCCCTACCCTCTTTGCTGATTCTTCCTGCTTATAATGTGTTTTTGCCACCTTCATTATTTGTAATGAGTGGCCGAAAAGCAACAATGAATGAAAGCAAGTGTGTTACATGTTTTTGTGCGCTTTGTCAAACTGATTTTTAAACAAAGTAAAACTAACAAGTGTTCTCACCCCCTTATTATGTCCTTTTATTCAGAAGTAACATAATGAGATGATTTAGAATCATTTGCCACCTTTAATGTGACAGCTCTGCTGTGCAATTGCTCTTAGCACACACACACACACGTCCTTACTGAGGACCTAGCCTTAATTTTCATTCACTTCCATTCATTTTCAACGCTTTCTAAGGCCTAACCCTAAACCTAACCATTACTAAGATATTCCTAACCAGAACCTAAACCTAACTGACACCTCAGTCCTAAACCTAGCCCAAAAAAAGGTCCTCACCTGATATGAAAGTATCTGCTGCCACTACAAGTACACACACACACACACACAGATATATATATATATATATATATATATATATATATATATATATATATATATATATATATATATATATATATATATATATATATTCCCTTGCTTGTCCTCTAAGGAAGGCACATATAGGTCTATGTAATATGAAGCAAATGTGCCCAGGTCGACAGGAGTTATGATGGGAGGAATAAACCTTGCTAGATTAAATTGTTCAGATGTTTTGAGAGGGGAACAGGCTATTTCAGACAGACGAAATATTAGGTTTCCCATTGACAGTCCTACAAAAAAATCGGTTTCTATTTGTAAAGTACTTAAAGCATTGTATGGGACCGAAGTGGTGTACATATTAAGGCACCTAAATAAATTAACTAAGAAACATAAACATTTGGGTTAGAGCAAACATACAATACTTACAAAACATATAAAATAACAAAACAGAGTAAAAAATCAGGATCTCAAACGGTGCCAAAGCCAAGAGGAAAGAAGTGTGTTTTAAGAAGTGATTTAAAAGCAGAAAGTCAGCCAAAAATGTGAAGACCCCACCAAGTTTACGCCTGGTCTTTGAAGCTATGTGGAGCAGGTTATTTACTGACCTGAGAGAGCAAGAGTAATAATAATAATAATAATAATAATACATTTTATTTAAAAGGCGCCTTTCTAGACACTCAAGGTCGCCGTACAGAAGGGTAAAAAACAGAATGTCAGGAACAGAATCAAAACAAAAAACATTTAAAAAATAAATAAATACCGAGGCTGGGACAGGGAAATTGATAATTAAAGAGAATAGGCGGTCTTAAACAGATGAGTTTTGAGTTGTGATTTAAAATTTTGAAGTGAGTCCGTGTTTCTAAGTAGGGGTGGTAGAGAGTTCCAGAGGCGGGGGGCAGAGCGGCTGAATGCTCTGCTCCCCATGGTGGTGAGACGGGCGGAAGGGACAGACAGGTGTAAAGCAGATGAGGATCTAAGAGCACGGGAGGGGGTGGGAATGTGCAGGAGGCCTGACAGATAAGGGGGGGCTAGGTGGTGAAGGGCCTTGAATGTCACCATGAGAATTTTATATTGAATGCGGAACTGCACGGGGAGCCAGTGAAGCTGTTGGAGGACCGGGGTGATGTGGTGGATAGAGGGAGTTCTTGTTATGATGCGAGCAGCTGAGTTCTGGACCAGTTGTAGTTTATGGAGTGATTTCTGAGGAAGGCCGAAGAGGAGAGAGTTGCAGTAATCCAGTCGGGAGGTGACAAGGCTGTGCACAAGTATGGCAGCAGTGTGTGGGGTAAGGGAGGGACGGAGGCGGTTGATGTTTCTTAAGTGAAAGTAGGCAGACCGGGTAATGTTATTGATATGGGATTGAAAAGATAGGGTGCTATCGAGGATGACACCCAGACTCTTAACCTGGGGGGAGGGGGAGATGGAGGAACTGTCAATAACAAGTGGGAAACTGTCAGTTTTGGAAAGAGTTGATTTGGTGCCGATGAGGAGAACCTCAGTTTTACTACTGTTTAATTGAAGGAAGTTTTTGGTGAACCAGGCTTTTATTTCACAGATGCAATTTGTGAGGGAGGTGGGGGGAAGAGAGGACGATGGTTGTGTGGAGAGGTAGAGCTGGGTGTCATCAGCATAGCAATGGAATTGGATGTTAAATTTGCGGAAGATATTGCCAAGGGGAAGGAGGTAGATGATGAAGAGGAGGGGCCCGAGTACAGAGCCCTGGGGCACGCCTGAGGTGAGGGGGGAGGGGGTGGATTTGAGGGTCTTCAGTTGAATGTACTGAGTGCGGTCAGAGAAGTAGGAAATAAACCAGTCCAACGGAGTGTTAGTGATGCCAATGGAAGAAAGCCTACTGAGGAGAGTGGTGTGACAGATGGTATCAAAAGCTGCACTCAGGTCGAGGAGGATGAGGATGGTGAGTAGTCCAGAATCAGATGCCATGAGGAGGTCATTGGTGATTTTGATGAGTGCTGTTTCAGTGCTATGGAGTGGCCGGAAACCAGACTGAAATTCTTCATACAGGCTGTTGGCAGATAGGTGAGTATGGAGCTGGGAGGCAACTGTTTTTTCAAGAATTTTGGAAATGAAGGGTAAATTGGAGATAGGACGGAGGTTGTTGAAGTTGATCGGGTCGGCACCAGGTTTTTTTACAATCGGAGTGATGGCAGCAGTTTTGAGAAGTGTAGGGACAGTTCCAGTGGTGAGGGAGGTGTGGATGATAGCGGAGATGAGGGGAACCAGAGAGGGGAGGCAGGTTTTGACAAGTTGTGTTGGGAAGGGGTCCAGTTGACAGGTGGATGGTTTGGATTTCCGAATGAGCTCTGTGATTTCCGAGACAGTGGGAAGATGGAAGGAGGAGAGCGACTGTGTAGGCGAGGGAAGATCTGGTGAGGTGCTGAGATGAGCCGTTGATCCAAGGTTTTGGTGAATGTTCTTGATTTTTCCTGTGAAGTATGACATGATGTCATTGCAGAAGGAGGTTGTATAAAGGTGCGGGGGGAAAGAGTCCTTGGGTTTGATAGTATTATTGAGTATAGAGAAAAGTGACTTAGAGTTATGTTGATTGGCAGTGATTAAGCTCGAGTAATACTGTGATTTAGTGCTGGCAATGGAGTCCTTATAGTGAATAATGTGATTATTGTACATTTCTTTGTGTATAGTGAGACCAGTTTTTCTATAAAGTCTTTCGAGTTGCCGTCCTTTGGTTTTCATGCGTCGGAGATTTGGGGTGTACCAGGGGGCGGAGACGGAAAAAGAAACAAATCTATTTTTTAGTGGAGCAAGCGAGTCAAGGATATTATGGAGACCAGTGTTGTAGTGGATGACCAGGTCATCAGGGGTTAGCAGATTATTGAAGTCAAGGAGGCAGGAAGAGTGGATACTTGAGATAAGGGTGGAGGGATCAATGTTCTTTATGTTCCGGAAGGATATGAGGCGGGATGTTTTAGAGATAGAGAGGGTAATATTCACTTCAAATGAGAGGAGAAAATGGTCAGTTATGGGGAGTTCATCAGCTGTTATGTTGTGAGGGATGACGCCAGAGCAGCAGCAGCCAGAGAGTGTGTGTAAGGGTGGAGAAACTCAGAGAAGAAGGATGGAGTGAGACCACGAAGGGGTTAAAAACAAATAAAAGGATTTTATAATGAATCCTAATATGTGCCAGCAGCCAGTGGAGGGAATCAGAAGACGTGCTGCCGCGTTTTGTAGGCCAGAACCACTAACTCCTACATAAAGACCATTGCAGTATTCAGCAATCTTAAAGTGCCTAAAATGATAAAAGATTGATCTGATGACTGCCTTCTTAGTATCAAATTTAATCTCCTTGTCCAATTTCACCCCAAGATTTGGGTTTGGATGTCTTGGTGTAGACTGCCAAGGATCCTATATCTACAGTGAAGTTTTTAACTACCAAAAACTGACTTCAGTTTTACTTTCATGTAGCTAAAGTTGTGAGCCGCCCAGGCCTTTATATAATTAAGACAGTGTTTCAGATGTAGCACAGGAAAGACGTTTCTTTATTAAGACATAAATCTGACTGTAAATCTGTTTGACCTTGGAAAGACATACCATTTTTTCCTAGTATGGAGGCACATGGGAGCAAATAAAGAATGAAGAAAAGATGTTCTAAAATTGAGCCCTGTGGGACACCATGAAAAAATAGGAGCAGAGGCAAATACATGTTGCCCAAGGCTATCACAAAAAGTTCAATTTGCCAAGTAAGATCTGAACTGGTCCAGTGCTGTGTCCCTAGTTCCCACCCACTGCTCCAAATGAGAAATAAAAAAGTTGTGATCCACTGTTTCAAATGCTGCTCTTAAATCTAAAAGTACAAGAACAACACAATAAACAGAGTATGTAGCTAAAAATATATAATTAAAACATTTTGAAGAGCTGGTTTTGACTGTGTAAAACTTTGAAATCAGATTGGAAAATCTCTAAAACATCCTGCTCCTCCAGAAAGGCCATACATTGAAAATCTTGTTTTTTTTTTTTTTTACTTCTCAATGCTCTTAGAAAGGAAGTGCAGGTTTTCCAAAATAGTTTAGTTTAATGGGAGATTGGACAACTGCATGTTTAAAATTTTCAGGAACACCACCTTATCAATGTCTCCAAGAAAAGGCCCTAAAGGTACCGCTTCATTAGTGGTCTGTCAGGCTAGGACCTTTGATAGCATTGCTTTTCTTCTGATGAAGCTATTCTTTTGTTAGTTAGATGACTTATTGTCTTGATGACAAATGAAACAATTCTTCATCTTTGTTGTGGCAGACACCTCATGGTTTTGGGTCAAAAGTGACTGGTATTTGGAATTGTTCATAATTTAATGCATCTTAAAAAAACATGCAGGCTGATTGACGATAATCTCTCAAACTTACTTCTTTCTGAACTGTGACAAAAGCTCACATTTGGTTTCAGCAGACCATGACAAATTCTCATCCAAGGTCTTTGGATTTTTTTCTCAAGACTTTTTAAAGACTTTTCTTGGAAGGAAAATATCCACGCCAGGGAGAAAAGCTTCTTTCACTTGCAGGTTAGAGGAGATATACAGAGAATACAGGAGCTTGTTTTATCAAATAGAACCCAACCTGTATCTGCCAATAATTCCTCCAGGTATTCTAGTGTTGCTATTAGCCTTGCAACAGCCTGTCAACAATCTCATCTTTTCATTAGCATTGAAAAGCGGCCAACTTTATATTGGTGTTTTGTCCAGTAATTGATTAATAACAAGTGTTTCGCCCTTGTCTTGACTGACACGTTTTGCACATTGAGATTTTTTTTAAAATGCTCTGCAAGCCATTGCTTTGCTAAAAGATGCAATCAAGACAACTAAATCTCAGCAAAATCCTACAAGGACAGACTATAACCTTGAAATCAAATCAATATGTGAAAAATAATACTTTTTCATTGCCTTCCTGAGCATTTGACACTGCAGCATTCACAGTTTGATCAGTACTGTAGATGAGATAAGCTGGCACAGTTGCAACTGCAAGCCAAATATTGCAATGATCACGTAATATATGCTGCGATGGGGTCATATGCTCTACGGCATGGTAGAAACTTTCAGTGTCAACGAGTATATAAAAAAGCAAAATAAGACGTTAGCTGAATATTCCCAGTGCTGATGCCACAGAACACTGTGGTTTCCACAAAAGGGGGCCTGGTATGTACACACTACTTAGACAAGAGCAAGTTAAAAGCAACACATACTTCAAAGATTTACTTCAAACCCCCTATCAATCAATTCAATTTGTCAGCAAATATTTCTCGTCCGGTTGATTTATACACGATCTATGTCATATTAAAGCTGGAAATGGTTCTAAAAGGTATTTTTTAGCAAAAGCACAGCATTTTAAGAGGGGTGTGCACACTTTTAGATTCACTGTATGTGCTTTAAGGAAATCCTTTGAGTCACTTGAATGTCCCTCCCTTTTTTACACGTCCAGCTGTTTCAAGTATGTGTAAAATTCAAACTGTTCATGGTCAGTGAGAGCAGCACAGATGACTCTTTACACCAGATGCAAAGCCTTCTGTTTCATGATTGTTGTTCTCTTGGTTTTCTTTGTCGCCATCAGCTCTTACAGAGAAACAAACGTAGTCTCTCCGTGAAAAAGAGGACGACCAGAAAATCTCCCAGTAAAACTAACAGCAAGCCCCTAAAGTACTTGGCTCCCAAAAAATCCCAGGTTAAAAGGTTTTACAATGACAAGAAGAAGATGGTTGGCTACCAGGCCACAGCGCCGGCACAACCCAGAGGCAATATTAGGGTAAACGTTTGTCAACGAAAGAAAAAAAAAAAGACTAAAATCCAATCAAGATTTGTCCTGAAGAACGAAGGGAGAATCTATGATGATGGATGTACAGTTCCCTAACCTCTTCTCTGTAGACGTAGCGTAGTGTGTAGTCAACTCAAGAGGACCCCGCCTCGAGTAACCTTCGGTGTGAGCCTCGTTTTAACCCCGATTCTTCTTTCCTTTTTCTTCCAACATGACTCAGCTAAACAATGTAGAGGGAGATTACTATACAGACATTGACTACGGAACTCTAGATGATACTCAAACTCAGTCTCCTGTTGCCACGAGCGGACCAAGCGAGGTAATTTTTCTCTTCCTTCTCAATCTGCCTTTACAAAGACAAAGACACCTTTTCGGTGTTCTGGGGCATGTGAGTGTGGACGCTTTTACCCTGAGGGAGAACCTGGTATGGCGTGTTAAAGACACAAGCGTTCAAGTGAATTTGAGTGTCTTTAGATTCAGTGAAGTTCCGGTACGGGGCTGAATTTGTGATGGACGCAGGGTATGTTGAGCAGCAACAGTCTACATGCTCTGCTGCATATACAAAGCAGCAGCGTTAGATGTCAAAATGTGTGGAAAATCTTTAGAGGAAAGTTGATTACCGTGGAATAATCTCAAGGCTGAAACAATTTCATTGTACATTTAATCAAAATGGACAAAGGAAGTACTGGTGGCACAATTGCTGTTAATGCTTTACAGAAGCACTCGTGAACAATTGGACAGCACTTGGCCTTCTCTTGTAACAAATCACGAGGCTGCAGCATACCGACAGAAGGATCTTTGATCATTCATCTTTTAACGGTCTGGATCGCAGTCCTGGACTTTCTTCTCTTCAGATCACCGTGCATGTTTTCTGTAGGACTGAAATGGCTCTGGGACAAAGTTGATTTTGTGTCTTGTGGAAGATTTTTGTATTGATTCGGAGCTAAGTTTTGGATAATTTTCTCGTTGAAAGACACAATGAGGAGCCATATTTAAATATCAACTAGAGGCCAACAGATTTTTGTGCCCCAGTATTTTAAAGAACGAATGATGCCATGCATCCTAACAACGTTCTCTTCCATTGGTAGATATTCCATTGCTTGATTTCACGTTGACATTATGCTGCGGCAATCAGATACACATTGGCGTTAAGGCTTTTTCACACATCTTGACAACCAATTTGTCTTCATCTGTTTTGATTTCCCCTTAAGGTTTGCCACTGATAGTAGTGTTGTTAGTTATCAGCGTGTTTGCACATTTACTCAGCACGTTGTGTTAATTTTTTTTAGCAGATTAAAACCTATTGCTCTGGATGCTCAGAGTGGTCCTTCAACCAAAAGAAACTGCTTCTGTTTTTACTAATTATTTTCACATATGCATCACAGTGCCAGCCTGAGTTGTAACTCACTCAGTGTTGAAATTTGAAATGACCTACAGCCTTATTGTTAACTAAAGAAATCAGTGATCTCACAATGTATATGATTTGACGCCCCTGCCTGACAACCATGGTGCAGTAAATCAGAAAGTCAGCATATTCCCCCGTCGTCCATCACATCAATAACTTGGATCAGTAGTTCTGCTAATTATTTTAAACAGAACTATGATCAAGAGAGTTAAAAAAAAAATCCTCTCACAGCCTGCTATGATCGCGCTTTTGCTGACTCATTGTTTGACAAATTAGATGCTATTATACTGAGTATTCAAAATGAATCATTTGGCAGGAGAGATACTGCCAACAAGTGTGTAATTGCATCTACTTTGTCGTGTGTGAAGGTTGAACCCACAGTGATTTGAA